>NC_141877.1:31585454-31736969 GCF_056163025.1 Triticum urartu
TGAGAGCTCATGATTGGGGCATGAATACAACATTGACTTGAGCCTCCCCCAAGCTTGAGCGATACTTACTCCTTTGTGAGGCCAAAAATTATATATATATATAATTACGATCACAATGAACAAGATGCATAGACAAAACTTCTGGTGAAATTCCAATTTCAATCGCTTATAGTCCCATGATCCCATATCATCACATAGCCTATACCATGTCAATGCATCTCCCTTCAAATATAAAGGGAAGGCCTTCTTCTTGATAACATCATCGGGCATATCTGCAAGCTTAAATAATCCACAAACTTCATCCACATAGATTAAGTGTAAGTCGGGATGCAATGTTCCATCTCCTGCAAAAGGATTAGCTAGGAGTTTCTCTATCATACCCGAAGGAATTTCTAAGTAAACATTTTCATTTTCAGTAGGTCCAATAGGTTGAGGAGCAACTATTTGCTCTACCGGTCGGGGTGAAGATACCCCGAACAAGCCCCGCAAAGGATTACTTTCCATAGTAACAAGTGACAGTAAATTTCAGCACACTATATAAATTTTTCCTTAACAAATTCCACCTACCAAAGGCGCTTCACTCACCGGCAACGGCACCAGAAAAGAGTCTTGATAACCCACAAGTATAGGGGATCTATCGTAGTCCTTTTGATAAGTAAGAGTGTCGAACCCAACGAGGAGCAGAAGGAAATGATAAGCGGTTTTTAGCAAGGTATTCTCTGCAAGCACTAAAATTATGGGTAACAGATAGTTTTGTGATAAGGTAACTGGTAACGAGTAACAAGTAACAAGTGTAAATAAAGTGCAGCAAGATGACCCAATCCTTTTTGTAGCAAAGGACAAGCCTGGAAAATTTCTTATATAGAGAAAAGCTCTCCCGAGGACACATGGGAGTTATCGTCAAGGTAGTTTTCATCACGTTCATATGATTCACATTCGGTACTTTGATAATTTGATATGTGGGTGGACCGGTGCTTGAGTGATGTCCTTACTTGGACAAACATCCCACTTATGATTAACCCCCATTGCAAGCATCCGCAACTACAACAGAAGTATTAAGGTAAACCTAACCATAGCATGAAACATATGGATCCAAATCAGCCCCTTACGAAGCAACGCATAAACTAGGGTTTAAGCTTCTGTCACTCTAGCAACCCATCATCTACTTATTACTTCCCAATGCCTCCCTCTAGGCCCAAACAATGGTGAAGTGTCATGTAGTCGACGTTCACATGACACCACTAGAGGGATGACAACATACATCTCATCAAAATATCGAACGAATACCAAATTCACATGCCTACTTATGGCAAGACTTCTCCCATGTCCTCAGGAAAAACGTAAATACTCACAAAGCATATTCATGTTCATAATCAGAGGGGGATTAATATGCATAATGGATCTGAACATATGATCTTCCACCAAGTAAACCAACTAGCATCAACTACAAGGAGTAATCAACACTACTAGCAACCCACAGGTACCAAACTGAGGTTAGATTGGATACAAGAGATGAACTAGGGTTTGAGATGAGATGGTGCTGGTGAAGATGTTGATGGAGATTGACCCCCTCCCGATGAGAGGATCGTTGGTGATGACAATGGTGATGATTTCCCCCTCCCTGAGGGAAGTTTCCCCAGCAGAACAGCTCCACCGGAGCCCTAAATTGGTTCTGCCTCGTGGCGGTGGAGTTTCGTCCCGTAAGCTTGCTTATGATTTTTTTTCTCGACGAAAGACTCCATATAGCAGAAGATGGGCATCAGAGGGGCACCAAGGGGCCCACGAGGCAGGGGCGCGCCCAGGGGGGTAGGGCGCACCCCCCACCCTCGTGGCTGGTGGATGGCCCCCCTCTGATACTTCTTGCGCTCAATATTTTTTATATATTCTGGAAATAACTTCCGTGAAGTTTCAGGACTTTTGGAGCTGTGCAGAATAGGTCTCTAATATTTGCTCCTTTTCCAGCCCAGAATTCCAGCTGCCGGCATTCTGCCTCTTTATGTAAACCTTGTAAAATAAGAGAGAATAGGCATAAGTATTGTGACATAATGTGTAATAACAGCCCATAATGCAAAAAATATCGATATAAAAGTATGATGCAAAATGGACGTATCATACACTCCACATGGGGTCAAGAAGGCGGTCTTCTCCACATCCTTCAGTGCCATCTTGATCTGGTGGTAGCCCGAGAACGCGTCCAGAAAACACAGCAGGTCACACTTGGCGGTGGATTCGATGATCTGGTCGATGCGCGATAGCGGGGACTGGTCTTGGGGCAGGCCTTGTTGAGGTTGGTGAAGTCGACACACATGTGTTCCTTCCTGCCTTTCTTCGGCACAATGACGGGGTTTGCCAGCCACTGCGGGTACCGACCTCGCGAATGACACCTGCCGCCTCCAGCTTGCGGGTTTCCTGGACGATGAAGGTCTGCTTCTCCGTGGACTGCTGTCGCGCCTTCTGCTTCATAGGGCGCACATTGGGGCACACCCTTAAGTGATGCTCGATTATCCCCCTTGGGACCCCTACCAGCTGCTTGGGTCCCCAGGAGAATACCTCCTTGTTCGCGCACAGGAACTTCACCAATGCCTCTTCTTGTTCTGGGTCAAGGTTGGCGCCTATGGTGAAGGTGGCTCCCGAGGTCCCACCTTCCTCGACCAGCACTTGCTTCGTTTCGGCCCGGTCTTGAGTGAACAGGTGCTTCTTCTTTGCCCGCGCAGCCTCTTTAGCCCCTGGGGCGGCTTCGCCGGCCGGGTATGCTGCCACTGCGGCCCTGAAGGCAAGCTTAAGGGCCGCAGGAGCCTCCTTGGTGTCTCCAGCCACGGTGAGGACGCCGCTGCCAACCCCGGAGAAGGGCTTGGTGGGACGGAGCCATTCGTGCGGTACGTGAAGCAAGCCGAAAGCCTCCACGGAGAGCACATTAAGGCCGTCCCCACCATCAATAAGGGTCTTGGTGACAGCTACGTTGCAGATGGTGGGCGTGCAGAGCATTGGGAGCATGCCCGAGCTGGCAGTGGTGACGGGGTGATCCACTGAGTCGAAGGTGAGGTCGGCCTTGGGCGCCGCTGTAACGCCCCAAGACCGATGTGCCAGGTGTCTTCCTGTTATTGGCTGTTGTTGCCATGTCATTGCTTGCGTGTCATGCATTGCATATCATGTCATCATGTGCATTTCATTTGCATACGTGTTCGTCTCATGCATCCGAGCATTTTCCCCGTTGTCCGTTTTGCAATCCGGCGTTCCGTTCTCCTCCGGTGGTCAATTCTACCTTCCTTTCATGTGTGGGGATTAAACATTTCCGGATTGGACCGAGACTTGTCATGCGGCCTTGGTTTACTACCGGTAGACCGCCTGTCAAGTTTCGTGCCATTTGGACTTCGTTTGATACTCCAACGGTTAACCGAGGGACCGAAAAGGCCTCGTGTGTGTTGCAGCCCAACACCCTTCCATTTTGGCCCAAAACCCACCTAAACCTCCTCCATCATCTCGGTCGTTCGATCACGATCGCGTGGCCGAAAACCGCACCTCATTTGGACTCTCCTAGCTCCCTCTACCTATATATTTGTGATCCCCTCCGAAATTTTCGCGGTTGAAACCCTAGCCATCTTCCTCCTCGCGCCCGAAAGAAATCTCCGCCGCATCGGACATGTCCGCCGGCCGCCGCCACGTCGCCCGACCAATCCCCCGCCGCCACCTCAGCGCCGCCGACGATCTCCACCACTCCCGCGGCGCCACTTGGCACCGCCCGGGTCTCCCCGCGCCTCCCAGCCGCACGGCCCGCCCAGGCCCGGGGTGAGCCCGCGGGGCCCAACCGCCGCCACCGCCGCCCGCGGAGAGCCGCGTCCGCTCCCGCGTCTCCCTCGCCGGCCGAGCTCCTCCGCCTTGACCGAGCGCGCCGGCCACCGTGCCCCGCCGCCGGAGTGCGCCCGCACCACCCTCGCTGCTCCGCCCCGCCGGTCGCCACCGTTCGCCGCCCCGGCGATAGATCCGGCCGCCCCGTCGCCGGATCTGCCGACCCCGCCGGATCCGACGCCTAGGCCCTCCTCTCCGGCCTCCTTCCTCCTCTCCGGCCAAGTCCGGCGACTCTCCGACGAGATCCGGCCTTGCCTCGACTTCCGTGCCAAAGTCAACCCTAGACCCGGAGGATATATTTCTACTAAGTCCCCGAAATTCCCAGATTCACATGCCCATCTTCATCGCATCGTAACTTTGCATCCGTAGCTCCGATTCATGCATATAGCATATCAAAATGTTCGCCTCAGAGAGCAAATCATTTCATCTCATTGCATCATTTTCATTTGAGCTCATCTTGATGCCCGAAATGCTGTTAGAAGAGTGCTACTTGAGATAATTGTCAGATCTGCTGCTCCATTTAGATATTTGTCATTTTTGCCATGATTAATGTGTGCATGATATGCCCATGAGCTCTACAGGTGTTTTGTTAAGGGTTTTTCCATCTTTCCATAGGTGCAACCCATGTATTTTTGTGATGTGTGTGGTGTCTAGCACAAGCTTGCAAAGTGAGGCACTTGGTAATGCTGATTTCAGGGACTTAGCAATTCCACTAAGTCCTTGATCTGTTTTTCTCATGATGCCATATGTTCATGTTGTTTCCTAGCGATCCGTACCTCTTTTGAGGATGATCAATAAGGATGTTTTGTTAATATTGTAGTGCTCTATCCATCCATGCTTTTGTTTGAAATTATGGAGCACCCTAGCTTGAGTCAATCGAGCTCTACTTTTGCTACTTCGTGAATCCGGGCAGATTGTCTACTTGTTAGCAATTTTGCCGAGGATGTTGTAGTTGATCCGTGCATGCTATGTTATTGTTCTTGCCATGTCTAGCTTGCTTTTTGTGTATTCTTGATGGATGTATGCTTAGATTATCATGACATGCTCCGTAGTGAGTGCATCGAGCTCGTAAACATGCCTACTTGAGATCTGTTTTCAGCATGCTCCAGTTTTCACTAAGTCTGAAAACTGATTATGCTTTTGCTATGTTCACATACTTGCAATTGTGTTTTCTGATCCCTTTTGGCTCAAGGTCACTAAGGGACTTTTGTTAAGCCTTTTGAGTAGCTCCATGCCATGTTTTACTTTGCCATGTTCAGGTCCTGTAGCACGTAGTTTTGTTGCTCCAAAGAGTGCTATCTGATCTGAGATTCCAGACAAGTGTTAATTTCACCAAGTCTGAAATCTGTTTACCATATGCATTTGTGCCTTGCTTGTTTGAACCTGTTAATGGATGAATTGGCCGTAGCTCAGTGCTAGTATTTTGTTAAGCATCATTAATGCATCCCTGCCATGTATTTTGATGCCATGTTTGAGTGTTGTAGCATGTTCATCTCTTTGCATTTAGGTGGCAACTTGCTGTAAATCGCAGATCGTGGTCATATTTGAATCGCTTGCCATTTCCAAACCGTAACTCCGATTCCGGCGTTCTTTATATCGATTTCAAGCGATTTCATCTCATATTTCCAGTGGCACACTTGGATTTCCAAGTTGAGGCCAGGTTCATGCATTCCTTGTCAATTCTTGCATATGCATCGCATCCCGCATCCCGCATATCATACCATGTTCATGTGTTGGTTGTTTACAATGTTGTGTGATTCTTTCCGGTGTTTGCTTCTTCGGGTTGGTTCCAGTAACGTCGCATTATGAGGACCGTTTGACTACGACCGTTTGACTTCTTCATGGACTCGTTCTTCTTCCTTGCGGGATTTCAGGCAAGATGACCATACCCTCGAAATCACTTCTATCTTTGCTTGCTAGTTGCTCGCTCTTTTGCTATGCCTATGCTGCGATACCTACCACTTGCTTATCATGCCTCCCATATTGTTGAACCAAGCCTCTAACCCACCTTGTCCTAGCAAACTGTTGTTTTGCTATGTTACCGCTTTGCTCAGCCCCTCTTATAGCGTTGTTAGTTGCAGGTGAAGATTGAAGTTTTGTTCCTTGTTGGAACATGGAGATGTTGTTCCTTGTTGGAACATGTTTACTTGTTGGGATATCACATTATCTCTTATTTAATTAATGCATCTATATACTTGGTTAAGGGTGGAAGGCTCGGCCTTATGCCTGGTGTTTTGTTCCACTCTTGCCGCCCTAGTTTCCGTCATACCGGTGTTATGTTCCCGGATTTTGCGTTCCTTACGCGGTTGGGTTATAATGGGAACCCCTTGACAGTTCGCTTTGAATAAAACTCCTCCAGCAAGGCCCAACCTTGGTTTTACCATTCGCCACCTAGCCTTTTTCCCTTGGGAGTCGCGCATCCCGAGGGTCATCTTTATTTTAACCCCCCCGGGCCAGTGCTTGTCTAAGTATTGGTCCAAACTAGAGCCACTTGCGGCGCCACCTCGGGGAAACTTGAGGGCTGGTTTTAGCTGTACGTAGTGTTCATCCGGTGTTACCCTGAGAACGAGATATGTGCAGCTCCTATCAGGATGTCGGCGCATCGGGCGGTCTTGCTGGACTTGTTTTACCATTGTCGAGGATGTCTTGAAGAACCGGGATACCGAGTCTGATCGGAATGTCTCGGGAGGAGGTCTATTCCTTCGTTGACCGTGAGAGCTTGACATGGGCTAAGTTGGGACACCCCTGCAGGGATTTGAACTTTCGAAAGCCGTGCCCGCGGTTATGGGCAGATGGGAATTTGTTAATATCCGGTTGTAGAAAACCTGAACTTGACCTTAATTAAAATGCATCAACCGCGTGTGTTACCGTGATGGTCTCTTTCCGGCGGAGTCCGGGAAGTGAACACGGTGTTGGAGTTATGCCTGACGTAGGTTGTTCTAGGATCACTTCTTGATCATACTTTTATCGACCGTGCTTTGCCTTCTCTTCTCGCTCTCATTTGCGTATGTTAGCCACCATATATGCTAGTCGCTTGCTGCAGCTCCACCTCATACCTTTACCTTACCCATAAGCTTAAATAGTCTTGATCGCGAGGGTATGATATTGCTGAGTCCCCGTGGCTCACAGATACTTCCAAAACCAGTTTGCAGGTGCCGATGTTACCGAGCAGGTGACGCAACCAAGCTCAGGAGGAGCTCGTTGAAGATCTTGCCCTTTGTCTTGCTTCGTTCTAGTTGATCAGTAGTGGAGCCCAGTTGGGGTCGATCGGGGACCTTTGTCGCATTTGGGGTTCTTCTTTTATTTTGGTTCCGTAGTCGGACCTTGTTTGTATCTGGATGATGTAATGCTTTGTTCATGTAATTGTGTGAAGTGGCGATTGTAAGCCAACTATGTATCCCTTTTTCCCTTATGTATTACATGGGTTGTGTGAAGATTACCTCACTTGCGACATTGCTTTCAATGCGGTTATGCCTCTAAGTCGTGCTTCGACACGTGGGAGATATAGCCGCATCGAGGGCGTTACAAGTTGGTATCAGAGCCTTCCCCGACCTTAGGAGCCCCATTGCTTGATTGTTTTTAGCAGCCGTTGTTGAGTCTAGAAAAATGTTTTGAGTCATTTAGGAATTATATATCGGAGAGTTTAGGAATTCTTTTTACTTCCCAGTCTCCTCATCGCTCTTGTAAGGCATCCTGACGTAGAGTTTTGACTCTTCTCTTCTCAAATTTCACTAAAAAAATTAGGATCACGCGGGTATCTTGGAATCGTTCCGATGGTTTTGTGACGAGAACATTGTCTTGGTGCCTCCTGTCAGGGGTTTTGTGGCAGTGTCCCGGGGAGTTGAGCTCCGAGGTGTTGTCATCACAATTTTATCGTTGCAGTTCTGGAATACCTGAGTTTAGTTTCGTCGACATCGAAAATCTCTTTTATGCAGTTCGTTGGTGAGATAACCTCGACGCCACCCAGTACTGGGGCGGGAGTTCGGGAGTATCGCCATAACTTGTATAACGGATGCTTTTCGAAGGTTGAGGTAGATGGTTTACGAAGTTTTCTTGGTTATGTGTTGAAGGATGGATACAGCTGGATGTAGGATTTGCTAGTTTCTGGTGAGATATTATGCTTCGCCTGTATCCCCAACACCTGATTGCATAACCGGAAAGGTTCGGGAGTTTCATAGGTGGGAATTCAAGTAGCTCTTAGGATATCTTTCTGACAGATGTATGATATGAAATTGGGGTTCGACGTCTGGTGGTCCGCCTATTCACGGTCGGTTTTATAGTGGTCTCGTTGTGTCTTAAAGAGTCCTTGGCTATGCCGACTCGGGGACGCTTCGTATGTCATGTGCACTGCCTTGTACATGATGGTGATGTACGATCGAGCCCGTGTAGGCCCCACCACGGAAACTTCGGACGAAATCTCTATCATATGTTTGTTCCGGCTTATTCTGCAAGCCAATCTTTGCTTTGTTTGGAGTTGTGGTATTTGAGTTGCTTCGAAGTCAAATGTTGATTCCATCCCTTGTCTAAATGGTGTTCTCATACTCCGATGTGGATACCAATCCTTCATGATCTTCGATATTGTCATGTCAATCCTTTTCAACCGGCGTGTTTTCTCTTCAAGTGGATCCGTTCATTTCAACATCCGCAAGATCTATTACTAGTCCTTCTCAACGGTGTTTGTTTTCATCCGTCTTCAAGTTGTCTTTGTTTTCCCGCCCACCCACCCTTTTTCCTCAAGGACTCGGATTTCTTAATCAAGCATCCTTTTATTCTTGTGAAGTCTCTTCATTCTTTTCTTTCAATGTTCTACCCGGTGGTTCACATGAAGATGCTCTTCTAGTTCGTCATTCCTCACTCATTTTCCTTCTCCGGTGGATTCAATTCAAACTTTGGTATTGAGCATTGTCTTTTCTTTTTTTCCAATGCTTTTATTATGCCGGTGCACCTCATTTGTCATTCCATTTCTCGCTATTCATTTGTTCGGGAGTGCTGAAGATATCTCAGAAGGCTCGTCTTGTCTTTCAAGATCAGTTCAAACCTAATCCGAGGTTGTTATCTCATTCTAGCCATTTAAATCTTACCGGTGCTTTCTCTCTTTTAAATCGTTCCACGGTGTAACTTTCGAGTGGGCCCTAACCCACAGGTCTATTCCCAGGATCTTACCTGACTCTTCTATTTTCCCGGAGCTATCCTAAATTCTTTTTAAAGTTTGACGTAAGAATGGGTTATCATCAGTCAAATGTCTTCTCCAAGATCTGTCGAATTCTTTTCATCGTTGGCTCAACCTCTTCACTTTTGATTCTTCCGGAGTATCTCAACTATTCATGGTGGTGTTTCTCGTCGTCATTCTCAGATTTGGAAGACCGAAGAAGAGTTTTACCTCCATATCTTATCCGTTCTCTCAGAGATTCGTGGTTCTAGTTTGAGGCCATCCTCTCATAATTGTTTTGATTGTGAGAATTCTTTTCACCCATCCGGAGTAATTCAGAGTATTTTCAGTTTGATTATCCGGAGTCCATCAATTCAGGTGTATTCATTCTCAGCTTTCAGTTGTCATTCTCCAATCTTGCCGGTGCATCAAGTATTCTCTAATCAGCTCATGATCTTTGTTCTCGTGGATATATTTTCCCTCAAGTATTTCCATTCGTTCTCTAATCCTTTCCGGTGATTTATCTCTTTACTTCGCTCTTTGTCAATGCTTACGGTGGTTCGTTCAAGATTTTTCTTCTTTCTTATCATATCAATTCATTTGTTGCTCCAATCCTACCGGTGGTTCGTTGAAGATGTTCTCAAGTTTGCGCTATACCTCTCTTAATCCTTTCTACGAGAACAAGTAGTGTGCCAAATCCATTGTTTGTCATCAATTTAATTGATGAAGGACGAGCATAATATAATTCTTATTCTTGTTTCATCGAGTTTGTTCAATTCCTGTTTTTCCGGAGTGGTTCATCATACTTATTCTGGGTTTCAAGTGCTCTTCTTTCTTTCCCGGAGTTCCAAGTTCTCTCAATTATTTCATCGCGAGATCCATTTAAATCATCGCAAGGCTTCAACCTTATTCTTTTCATCCTCCATTTCGATTGATCATTTCTTTTATTTCCGGAGTTCTCATGAAAGTTCTACATGATGGTTCATCAAGGATTTATATTCCTTCTCGAAGTGTTCATCGAGATTCTTTTCTAAGAAACTCAAGCTTTCTTCATATTGCAATCCGGAGTGCATTTCTGTCTATCGTATCATTGGAGGTGGTATTATGTCACTCTTGATAATTTGAGTTCATGTTTTCATGATTCACATGCTGTCAAGATTGGGATATTTTAAATCCATCAACCTATTCGTTGGAATTGTCTTGGGTTATATTTCACCTAAAGCCATCCCTAAGGACTGTTGCTATCTATGGTGCTCATAAATGATCCAAGTTCTTCTTTATCCTCCCGGTGAAATACTTTCTCGTCTCCTTGTTCAAATAAATACAATTCTTTCCCATGAGTGGCAGATTGTCACCTCATAATTTTGAGATGTATTTCATAAGACCATATCAAGATTATTCTTTTCGTTGTTGGTTTTCCAACAACCCCGTTCTAGCCTTTGTTGTAAGCGTGGATTCCTTGTCAATTCTCTCCAGTGGCACACTTGGATTTCCAAGATGAGGCCACGTTCATGCATTCCTTGTCAATTCTTGCATATGCATCGCATCCCGCATCCCGCATATCATACCATGTTCATGTGTTGGTTGTTTACTATGTTGTGTGCTTCTTTCCGGTGTTTGCTTCTTCGGGTTGGTTCCAGTATCCTCGCGTTTGTGAGGACCGTATGACTACGACCGTTTGACTTCTTCATGGACTCGTTCTTCTTCCTTGCGGGATTTCAGGCAAGATGACCATACCCTCGAAATCACTTCTATCTTTGCTTGCTAGTTGCTCGCTCTTTTGCTATGCCTATGCTGCGATACGTACCACTTGCTTATCATGCCTCCCATATTGTTGAACCAAGCCTCTAACCCACCTTGTCCTAGCAAACCGTTGTTTTGCTATGTTACCGCTTTGCTCAGCCCCTCTTATAGCGTTGTTAGTTGCAGGTGAAGATTGAAGTTTTGTTCCTTGTTGGAACATGGAGATGTTGTTCCTTGTTGGAACATGTTTACTTGTTTGGATATCACATTATCTCTTATTTAATTAATGCATCTATATACTTGGTTAAGGGTGGAAGGCTCGGCCTTATGCCTGGTGTTTTGTTCCACTCTTGCCGCCCTAGTTTCCGTCATACCGGTGTTATGTTCCCGGATTTTGCGTTCCTTACGCGGTTGGGTTATAATGGGAACCCCTTGACAGTTCGCTTTGAATAAAACTCCTCCAGCAAGGCCCAACCTTGGTTTTACCATTCGCCACCTAGCCTTTTTCCCTTGGGAGTCGCGCATCCCGAGGGTCATCTTTATTTTAACCCCCCCGGGCCAGTGCTTGTCTAAGTATTGGTCCAAACTAGAGCCACTTGCGGCGCCACCTCGGGGAAACTTGAGGGCTGGTTTTAGCTGTACGTAGTGTTCATCCGGTGTTACCCTGAGAACGAGATATGTGCAGCTCCTATCAGGATGTCGGCGCATCGGGCGGTCTTGCTGGACTTGTTTTACCATTGTCGAGGATGTCTTGAAGAACCGGGATACCGAGTCTGATCGGAATGTCTCGGGAGGAGGTCTATTCCTTCGTTGACCGTGAGAGCTTGACATGGGCTAAGTTGGGACACCCCTGCAGGGATTTGAACTTTCGAAAGCCGTGCCCGCGGTTATGGGCAGATGGGAATTTGTTAATATCCGGTTGTAGAAAACCTGAACTTGACCTTAATTAAAATGCATCAACCGCGTGTGTTACCGTGATGGTCTCTTTCCGGCGGAGTCCGGGAAGTGAACACGGTGTTGGAGTTATGCCTGACGTAGGTTGTTCTAGGATCACTTCTTGATCATACTTTTATCGACCGTGCTTTGCCTTCTCTTCTCGCTCTCATTTGCGTATGTTAGCCACCATATATGCTAGTCGCTTGCTGCAGCTCCACCTCATACCTTTACCTTACCCATAAGCTTAAATAGTCTTGATCGCGAGGGTATGATATTGCTGAGTCCCCGTGGCTCACAGATACTTCCAAAACCAGTTTGCAGGTGCCGATGTTACCGAGCAGGTGACGCAACCAAGCTCAGGAGGAGCTCGTTGAAGATCTTGCCCTTTGTCTTGCTTCGTTCTAGTTGATCAGTAGTGGAGCCCAGTTGGGGTCGATCGGGGACCTTTGTCGCATTTGGGGTTCTTCTTTTATTTTGGTTCCGTAGTCGGACCTTGTTTGTATCTGGATGATGTAATGCTTTGTTCATGTAATTGTGTGAAGTGGCGATTGTAAGCCAACTATGTATCCCTTTTTCCCTTATGTATTACATGGGTTGTGTGAAGATTACCTCACTTGCGACATTGCTTTCAATGCGGTTATGCCTCTAAGTCGTGCTTCGACACGTGGGAGATATAGCCGCATCGAGGGCGTTACAAGTGCCCTCCACGGAGGAGCTCCTTGCTGCACCAAGGCGGCGCCGATCTGGCAGAAAAACTACTTTGCATGGCGGCCAGAAGGTGGTGCTTGCGAGCCACCGAGGAGGGCCGCAACGGCAACAGGTGCTGGTGCCGTGAAGCGTGCGACGAAAAGGCCGCACAGCTCTTCCCAGGAAGCCACAGAGGATCCCGGCAGGTAGAGCAGCCAGGCGCGCAGTGCGCCAGTGAGGGTCATGGGGAACCAATTCGCCATGACCTTGTCGTCGCCTCCAGCTTCCAGGATGGCCTCCTCGTACGCTAGTGTAACGCCCCAGATATACTTTCCATATTTGTATCCAACTCTTGCCGTTTCCGGCATTAAGTTATATTTATTTCTCGGGTTCGGGTCTTTGTCTCTGTGTGTTGTTTTTTTTTGTGCATCTCTTATCATGTCATCTCGTGCATTGCATTTGCATACATGTTCATCTCATGCATTCGAGCATTTTCCCCGTTGTCCGTTTTGCATTCCGGCGCTTCGTTCTCCTCCGGTGGCCATTTCTAGCTTTCTTTCGTGTGTGGGGATTAAACATTTCCGGATTGGACCGAGGCTTGTCATGCGGCCTTGGTTTACTACCGGTAGACCGCCTGTCAAGTTTCGTATCATTTGGACTTTGTTTGATACTCCTACGGTTAACCGAGGGACCGAAAAGGCCTCGTGTGTGTTGCAGCCCAACATCCCCCAAATTTGGCCCAAAACCCACCAAACTCAGCTCCATGTCCTAGAGCGTTCGATCACGATCGCGTGGGCGAAAACCGCACCTCATTTGGACTCTCCTAGCTCCACTTATGCCTATATATACCCCCTCCATTCGGATCTCCTCTTCCCCCGTGCAAAACCCTAAAAAAAAGATTCCAGATCCGCCGCCGGACGCGTCCGCCCGACGCCGGACGTGTCCGCCCGCCTCCGCCAACCGCATCGCGCCAAGTGGCACGGACCACTTCCCCGCCGCCTTCCAGCCGCCGGCCCGCGGGAGCCCATCCCCGGCCCCCGCACGGGCGCTTTCCGGCCAGGCCGCCGCCGCCGCTCCGCTTCTTCTCCTCCGGCGCCGACCGCCGCACCGCCGCCGCGTGCCCTCGCCGCCCGAAGCTCCGCCGCACGCCGCCTTCGTCGCCGGCGCCGACCACCGCCCGCGGCCGCCACCACGACGACCGAGCCGGCCCCGCCGCCCCTCGCCGCGGACGGCGCCGCCGCCCTCCGCCAGGCCGCCGCCGGCCGCCCCGGCCTCTCCTCCGGCGAACTCCGGCGCCGCCTCGGGTTCCGTGCGGTTCCAGATCTCAGATCCAAACCCCCCCGTTGACTTTTGTCCAGAAACCCTAGTTTTTTATGGGATGTTTGACTGTTCGTATCTCCGCAAACGTAGCTCCGTTTTGCGCATATGATATATCAAAATCTTCGTCTCGACATGTACATCATTTCATTCCATTGCATCATTTGCATTTGAGGTCATCTTGTTGCCCAAAATGCTGTTAGAAGGAGGCTTCGTGAGTTAAATTGCAGATCCGTTAGTTCATCATGCACTTTTGTCATTTTTGCCATGTTTAATCCGTGCATGATATGCCTGTGCCCCTTTGGGATGAATTGTTTAGCATTTTGTCTTCTTTCCAGAGGTGCCACCCATGCATTTTTAGGATGTGTGTATTGTCTTGTGCAAGCTTGCGAAGAGAGGTACCTGAGATTGCTGATTTCAGGGACTCAGTAAGGGAGTTTTGATATTTATGTTATGCTCTATCCATCCATGTCTTTGTTTGCATATGTGGAGTGCTCTAGGTTGACTCAATCGAGCTCATTTACATGCCTTCGCGAGTTAAATTTCAGCATGTCTCAGTTTTCACTAAGTCTGAAAACTGATTGTGTTCGAGCTATGTTCGTGAGCTCGGTAGAGTATTTTGTGAACCCTTTTGGCCCCAGGTCACTTTGGGTGTTTTGTTAAGCTTGTTGAGTATCTCCATGCCATGTTCTTACTTGTCATGTTCAGGTCATTTATCATGTTGTTTTGCTGCTCCAAAGAGAGCATCGTGATCTGAAATTTCAGGCTAGTGTTAATTTCACTAAGTCTGGAATCTGTTTTGGTTATTCATTTTTGCCATGCTTGTTTGAACCTCTTAATGGATGAATTTGCCTATGGCTCAGTGCTAGTGTTTTGTTAACCATCTTGTGTACATCACTGCCATGTATTTTGTTTTCATGTTTGGTGGCTGTAGCATGTTCATTTCGTTGCATTTAGATGCCTACTTGCTGTAAATCGCAGACCGGTGTCATATCTTAAAACGCTTGCCATTTCCAAACCGTAGCTCCGATTCCAATGATCTTTATATCGTTTTCAAGCGATTTCATCCCCTCTATCCAGTGGCACCCTTGGAATTCCAAGTTGAGGCCAGGTTCATGCATTTCCTGTCATATCTTGCATTTTGCATCCCGCATCGCATCCCGCATAGCATATCATCATTTCATCTCATTGCTTGGTCTTGCACGTGGTTGATTGTATCCTTGTTGCTTGTTTGTCTTGTTTGGGTAGAGTCGGGAGACGAGTTCGCTACCGAGGAGCCCGTTGAGTTTGCTTGTGAGGATCCAGTCAGCTTTGACAACTGTGCAGGCAAGATGATCATACCCTCGAAATCACTACTATCTTTGCTATGCTAGTTTGCTCGCTCTTGCTATGCCAATGCTACGATGCCTACCTTTTGCTTGTCAGCCTCCCAATTGCCATGTTGAACCTCTAACCCACCATGTCCTAGCAAACCGTTGATTGGCTATGTTACCGCTTTGCTCAGCCCCTCTTATAGCGTTGCTAGTTGCAGGTGAAGATTGGAGGCCGTTCCTTGTTGGAACATTTATTTACTTGTTGGGATATCACTATATTACTATGTTATTTTAATGCATCTATATACTTGGTAAAGGGTGGAAGGCTCGGCCTCTCGCCTAGTGTTTTGTTCCACTCTTGCCTCCCTAGTTTCCGTCATATCGGTGTTATGTTCCCGGATTTTGCGTTCCTTACGCGGTTGGGTTATAATGGGAACCACTTGATAGTTCGCCTTGATTAAAGCTTTTCCAGCAATGCCCAACCTTGGTTTTACCATTTGCCACCTAGCCTTTTCTTTCCCTTGGGTTCTGCAGACTCAAGGGTCATCTTATTTTAACCCCCCCCCCCCCCCGGGCCAGTGCTCCTCTGAGTGTTGGTCCAAACCGTCAGCCGCCGGTGGCTACCAGGGGCAACTCTGGGCTGGGCTACCGGAAGTTTGGACAATCTGAGTGTGCCCTAAGAAAGAGATATGTGCAGCTCCTATCGGGATTTGTCGGCACATTCGGGCGGTGTTGCTGGTCTTGTTTTAACCTGTCGAATTGTCTTGTTGTACCGGGTTACCGAGTCTGATCGGTGTGTCTCGGGTGGAGGTCTATTCCTTCGTTGACCGTGAGAGCTTGTCATGGGCTAAGTTGGGACTCCCCTGCAGGGATTGAACTTTCGAAAGCCGTGCCCGCGGTTATGGGCAGATGGGAATTTGTTAATGTCCGGTTGTAGATAACTTGAACCCTAATTAATTAAAAATGAATCAACTGAGTGTGTTGCCGTGATGGCCTCTTCTCGGCGGAGTCCGGGAAGTGGACACGGCGTTGGAGTAATGCTTGCGCAGGTTGTTCCTCTAGATTCTCGCTCGCGCCTTGCCTCCTCTTCTCGCTCTCTTTTGCGTATAAGTTAGCCACCACATATGCTAGTCGCTTGCTGCAGCTCCACATACTTGCCTTATCCTTCCTATAAGCTTAAATAGTCTTGATCGCGTGGGTGTGAGATTGCTGAGTCCCCGTGGCTCACAGATACTACAACTCCAGATGCAGGTCTAGGTGATTCCGCTCCAGGTGACGAGTACGAGCTCAAGTGGGAGTTCGACGAGGACTCTCAGCGTTATTATGTTTCCTTTCCCGACGATCAGTAGTGGTGCCTAGTTGGGGTTATCGATTCAGGGCCTTGTCGCATGTTGGGGGTCTTTTCTATTTTGGCGCCGTAGTCGGGCCATGAGTGATTTGTATGATGAATGTTATTTATGTACTCTGATGTGACGTGGCGAGTGTAAGCCAACTATGTTATCTTCCTCGTTTTATTATGTATTAAATGGGATGTTGTAATGATTGCCTGACTTGCGACATTGCTTTCAATGCGGTTATGTCTCTAAGTCGTGCCTCGACACGTGGGAGCTATAGCCGCATCGAGGGCGTTACAAGTTGGTAATCAGAGCCTTCCCTGACCTTAGGAGCCCCCATTGCTTGATCGTTTTTAGCAGCCGAGTTGTGTCTAGAAAAAAATGTTTTGAGTCAGTTAGGAATTATATATCGGAGAGTTAGGAATTCTTTTTACTTCCCAGTCTCCTCATCACTCTGGTAAGGCATCCTGATGTAGAGTTTTGACTCTTCTCTTCTCAAATTTCACTAAAAAAAAAATTTTAGGATCGCGCGAGTATCTTGGTTTTGTTCCGATGGTTTTGTGACGAGAACATTGTTCTTGGTGCCTCCTGTCTTTAGGGGTTGTGGCAGTGTCCCGGGGAGTTGAGCTCCGAGGTGTTGTCGTCACAATTTTATCGTTGCAATTCTGGTATACTTGAGATTTGTGCGCGACATCGAAAATCTCTTTTATGCAGTTCGTTGGTGAGATAACCTCGACGCCACCCAGTACTGGGGCGGGAGTTCGGGAGTATCGCCATAACTTGTATAACGGATGCTTTTTGAAGGTTGAGATAGATGGTTTCCGAAGGTTTCTTGGTTATGTGTTGAAGGATGGATACAGCTGGATGTAGGATTTGCTAGCTTGGGTGAGATATTATGCTTCCCCTGTATCCCCAACACGTGATTGCATAACCGGGAAAATTTCGGGAATTTCATAGGTGGGAATTCAAGTAGCCTTAGGATATCTTTCCGACAGATGTATGATATGAAATTGGGGTTCGACGTCTAGTGGTTCGCCTATTCACGGTCGATTTTACAGTGGTCTCGTTGTGTCTTAAAGAGTCCTTGGCTATGCTGACTCGGGGACGCTTCGTATGTCATGTGCACTGCCTTGTACATGATGGTGATGTACGATCGAGCCCGTGTAGGTCCCACCACGAAAACTTCGGACGAAATTTCTATCATGTATTTGTTCCGGCTTATTCCGCAAGCCAACCCTTGGTTTTATTTTCAGTTGTGGCATTCGTTTTGCTTCGACGTCATATGATGATTCCATCCCTCGTTGTGGTACCCCTTCTACCTGATTCTTCGTGGCTTCGCAATTTAGGAATATGTGACCACTTCAAGAGAAGTGCATTCGTTCATTTTGTTCGGATGTGAAGACTATATGTTGCAATTTTCATTCCGTTGGATTCAGCTTCAATATTTATCTGTCTATGTGCTAATGGTGGTCAACCTCTTCAGGATGGCTCCTCCAACGCACACGACTCCGAATCCAGATCCGCCACCGCCTCCACCTCCTCCAGAGGCATGGCAAGCTGTGATGGCCGCAACCAATGCAAACACGCAGTTGATCATGCAAATTCTCCAAGAGCGCAATCAAGGCAGTCAAGGGAATCAAGGCAGCAACCAGGGTCACTTTGCTACACTCAACCAGTTCCTTGCTAACGGGCCAAAGACTTTTCAGTAATTGTGTTGAGGCAACCGATGCTGACGATTGGCTTGTGGATCTGTGTAAGCATTTCGAGTGCAGCAACGTCAGGCCTGAGGACTTCGTGAAATTCGCTTCCTTCCAACTCAAAGATCAGGCTGCAGAGTGGTTCCAGCAGTACAAGGATTCCAGAGGTGGACGTGTTATCACTTGGGATGATTTCCGTCAAGATTTCCGCGCTCATCACATTCCTCAAAGTGTGGTTGAAAGTAAGCGTCAGGAATTCCGCAATCTGAAGCAAGGCTCTTTGTCTGTCTATGACTACAACAAATTGTTCCAGAAGCTTGCCCGCTTTGCCAAGCAGGACGTGCCTGATGAGAAGAGCATGATATATCAGTTCAGGGGTGGTCTCAGAGAAGATATTCAGCTCGCTCTTGTTCTCTTCGAGCCTTTGAGATACGACGAGTTCTACAACATGGCACTGAAGCAAGAGGCTGCTCAGTTGAGGTGTGATGCTTCCAGGAAGCGAGTCAGAGATGTTACTCCTTCTTCCTCTACTCAAGTGGCCAAGCAGCAGAAGTATTGGCTTCCTCCTCCTCCGTTCCGTCAGCCGTATCAGCAGAAGAGCAAAAGTGGCAGTGGTTTCTCCCACCCACCCAACCCAGGCTTTCAGAACAAGTCTTCGTCTCAAGCTCCAAGATCGAGTGCTCCGTATCACCGTCCGCTCTCAGAGGTCACGTGCAACAAGTGCCAACAGAAGGGTCACTATGCCAACAAGTGTTTCAACCAGAGGCGTCTTCCTCCTCCTCCTCCTGTGAGATCGGCAAGTACAGTTGTGGTCAAGCATAACCCCAAGCATGCCAAGGTCAATTTGATGAATGCAGCTCAGGCAGAGGACTCGTCAGATGTGATCATGGGTAACCTTCCTGTTAACGATGTTCCTGCAAAAGTTCTTTTTGACACTGGTGCATCGCATTGCTTCATCTCGAAACCTTTTGCATCTAAGCATGAGTTGACTTCCCAAGTTATGCATAAACCGTTAGCAGTCGTCTCTCCGGGTAAATGTTTGCTTGCTAATCACGTGGTTCCGGATATTTCTATCTTGATGGGTGATTTCAAGTTTCTAGCTTCTCCAATGGTTCTTGGTAACTCGGATATTGATCTTATTCTTGGGATGGATTGGCTTTCTAAGCATAAAGCTCAGCTTGATTGTGCAGCCAGGCAGATTCAACTGACTCATTCGTCTGAGGATGTCATTGTCTTTGCCGCTCGGGATAATACCATCCGGTTGTTTTCTCTCAATGAGAAAGGTGAATTGGATGCTATTTCGCAGATTCCGGTTGTTTGTGAGTATCATGACGTTTTTCCAGAAGAACTCCCAGGGATGCCTCCAAACCGGCCGGTTGAATTTGTTATTGAACTTGAGCCCGGTACGGAACCTGTGTGCAAACGTCCCTACAAGCTCGGCCCCGAAGAGTTGAAGGAGTTGAAGAAACAACTCGATGAGCAAGAAAGATTGGGTCTCATCCGGCCTAGTACTTCTCCGTGGGGTTGTGGTGTTCTTTTTGTGAAGAAGAAGGATGGATCGAGTTGACTTTGTGTGGATTACCGTCCAGTGAACAAGAAGACCATCAAGAACAAATACCCACTTCCCAACATCAATGAGCTGTTCGAACAACTCAAGGGTGCCCAAGTATTCTCCAAGCTTGATCTCCGTATGGGTTATCACCAGATTCGCATTCGTGAAGAAGATATTCCCAAGACAGCATTCAGAACAAGCTTTGGTTCATATGAATACACTGTCATGTCTTTTGGCCTCGCCAACGCTCCTCCGACGTTTTCTCGCATGATGAACTTCATCTTCAACGCCTACACCAATGACTTCGTTTTGGTCTATCTCGATGACATTCTGGTTTTCTCGAAGAACAAGGAAGATCATGCCAAGCACTTGCGTTTGGTTCTTGACAAGCTCAGGGAACATCAGTTCTACGCCAAGTTCTCCAAGTGTGAATTTTGGCTCGATGAGGTCCTTTATCTTGGCCATATCATCTCTGCCAAGGGCATTTCCGTCAATCCTGAGAAGGTGTCTGCAATTGTGAATTGGGAACCTCCTCAGAACGTGAAGCAACTCCGCAGTTTTCTCGGACTCGCAAGCTATTGCCGAAGATTCGTTGAAAACTTTTCCAAGATCGCGAAGCCTCTCTCAAATCTTCTTCAGAAGCATGTCAAGTACGTTTGGTCTCCGGAGTGTGATATTGCTTTCAACACTTTGAAAGAGAAGTTGATCACTGCTCCAGTTCTGACTCCACCTGATGAATCCAAGCCGTACGAGGTCTTTTGTGATGCCTCTCTCCAAGGTCTTGGCGCAGTATTGATGCAAGAGAAGAAAGTTGTTGCTTATACATCTCGCCAGTTGAAGCCTAATGAGAAGAACTACCCCACTCATGATCTCGAGTTGGCGGCAGTTGTGCATGCTCTTTTGACTTGGAGACATCTTCTATTGGGAAGGAAAGTGGATATTTTCACTGATCACAAGAGTCTCAAGTACATCTTCACCCAGCCTAATCTCAACCTAAGGCAAACTCGATGGGTCGAAATGATTCAAGAGTACAATTCGAGTATTGAGTATAATCCAGGCAAGGCCAATGTGATTGCTGACGCTTTGAGCAGAAAGGCCTATTGCAACAGTCTGATTCTCAAGCCTTATCAACCCGAGCTTTGTGAAGCTTTCCGCAAGCTTAATCTGCAAGTTGTTCCTCAAGGTTTCCTCGCCAACCTTCAAGTCTCTCCTACCTTAGAAGACCAGATTCGCCAAGCCCAGCTTCTTGATGCTATGGTGAAAAAGGTGAAGATTGGGATTGCCAAGAGTCAGTCCAAGTACAAGTGCTACCGCCTTGATGACAAGGACACTCTCTTCTTCGAGGATCGTATTGTTGTGCCCAAAGGTGAACTTCGTAAAGTGATCATGAACGAGGCTCACAACTCTCTCCTCTCCATCCACCCTGGTAGTACGAAGATGTATCAGGATCTCAAGCAAGCTTATTGGTGGACTCGAATGAAGCGCGAGATCGCTCAATTCGTGAATGAATGTGATGTCTGCAGAAGAGTGAAGGAAGAACACCAAAGGCCAGCTGGTCTCCTCCAACCTCTTGCCATTCCAGAATGGAAGTTTGACCACATTGAAATGGACTTCGTGACTGGGTTTCCAAAGTCCAAGCGTGGCAATGATGCTATATTTGTTGTCATCGACAAGCTCACCAAAGTGGCTCATTTTCTGCCTATCAAAGAGTCGATCACTGCAGCTCAATTGGCGGAACTCTATACCTCTCGCATTGTCTCTCTGGACGGTATTCCTCAAGTGATCTCTTCAGACCGTGGCAGCATCTTTACCTCCAAGTTTTGGGATTCTTTTCAGAAGGCCATGGGCGCAAGCATTCGCTTCAGCACAGCTTTCCATCCTCAAACAAGCGGTCAAGTTGAGCGTGTCAACCAGATTCTTGAAGATATGCTCAGGGCTTGTGTGATCTCCTTCGGCATGAAATGGGAGGATTGTCTTCCTTATGCTGAATTCTCCTATAACAACAGTTTTCAAGCAAGTTCGGGCAAGGCCCCCTTTGAAATTCTGTATGGCAGGAAGTGCCGTACCCCTCTCAACTGGTCTGAAACCGGTGAACGTCAGCTGCTGGGTAATGACTTAATCACAGAAGCAGAAGAGATGTGCAAGGTCATTCGTGATAACCTCAAAGCGGCCCAATCCCGCCAGAAGAGCTACTATGATAGTAAGCACCGTGATTTGGCTTTCGAGATCGGAGATCATGTTTACCTCCGTGTCTCTCCTATGAAAGGTACTCGTCGCTTCGGTATCAAAGGGAAGCTTGCCCCTAGATACGTGGGACCTTTCAAGATTGTCAGCAAGAGAGGTGACCTCGCCTATCAACTCGAGCTTCCTTCAAACTTTGCAAATGTTCATGATGTGTTCCATGTCTCCCAACTCCGAAAGTGCTTCAAGACGCCTGACCGCACCGTCAACTTCGAGGACATTGAGCTCCAAGAAGATCTTTCTTATCGTGAGCACCCAGTTGCTATTCTTGAAGAGACTGAACGCAAGACTCGCAACAAGTCAATCAAATTTCTCAAAGTCAAGTGGTCTCACCATTCCGACCGTGAAGCTACCTGGGAACGCGAGGATCACCTCCGTTCTGAGTACCCGGAGTTCTTTCAGTCCTAGATCTCGGGACGAGATCTTTTCGTAGTGGTGGAGTGTTGTAACGCCCCAGATATACTTTCCATATTTGTATCCAACTCTTGCCGTTTCCGGCATTAAGTTATATTTATTTCTCGGCTTCGGGTCTTTGTCTCTGTGTGTTGTTTTTCTTTTTCGTGCATCTCTTATCATGTCATCTCGTGCATTGCATTTGCATACATGTTCATCTCATGCATTCGAGCATTTTCCCCGTTGTCCGTTTTGCATTCCGGCACTTCGTTCTCCTCCGGTGGCCATTTCTAGCTTCGTGTGGGGATTAAACATTTCCGGATTGGACCGAGGCTTGTCATGCGGCCTTGGTTTACTACCGGTAGACCGCCTGTCAAGTTTCGTATCATTTGGACTTCGTTTGATACTCCTACGGTTAACCGAGGGACCGAAAAGGCCTCGTGTGTGTTGCAGCCCAACATCCCCCAAATTTGGCCCAAAACCCACCAAACTCAGCTCCATGTCCTAGAGCGTTCGATCACGATCGCGTGGGCGAAAACCGCACCTCATTTGGACTCTCCTAGCTCCACTTATGCCTATATATACCCCCTCCATTCGGATCTCCTCTTCCCCCGTGCAAAACCCTAAAAAAAGATTCCAGATCCGCCGCCTGACGCGTCCGCCCGACGCCGGACGTGTCCGCCCGCCTCCGCCAACCGCATCGCGCCAAGTGGCACGGACCACTTCCCCGCCGCCTTCCAGCCGCCGGCCCGCGGGAGCCCATCCCCGGCCCCCGCACGGGCGCTTCCGGGCCAGGCCGCCGCCGCCGCTCCGCTTCTTCTCCTCCGGCGCCGACCGCCGCACCGCCGCCGCGTGCCCTCGCCGCCCGAAGCTCCGCCGCACGCCGCCTTCGTCGCCGGCGCCGACCACCGCCCGCGGCCGCCACCACGACGACCGAGCCGGCCCCGCCGCCCCTCGCCGCGGACGGCGCCGCCGCCCTCCGCCAGGCCGCCGCCGGCCGCCCCGGCCTCTCCTCCGGCGAACTCCGGCGCCGCCCCGGGTTCCGTGCGGTTCCAGATCTCAGATCCAACCCCCCCCCCCCCCCCCGTTGACTTTTGTCCAGAAACCCTAGTTTTTTATGCGATGTTTGACTGCTCGTATCTCCGCAACCGTAGCTCCGTTTTGCGCATATGATATATCAAAATCTTCGTCTCGACATGTACATCATTTCATCCCATTGCATCATTTGCATTTGAGGTCATCTTGTTGCCCAAAATGCTGTTAGAAGGAGGCTTCGTGAGTTAAATTGCAGATCCGTTAGTTCATCATGCACTTTTGTCATTTTTGCCATGTTTAATCCGTGCATGATATGCCTGTGCCCCTTTGGGATGAATTGTTTAGCATTTTGTCTTCTTTCCAGAGGTGCCACCCATGCATTTTTAGGATGTGTGTATTGTCTTGTGCAAGCTTGCGAAGAGAGGTACCTGAGATTGCTGATTTCAGGGACTTAGTGATTTTCACTGAGTCTGGGATATTTTAGTTCGTGATGCCATATGTCCAGCTTGTTTCCCAGTGATCCGTGCCTCTTTTGAGGATGATCAGTAAGGGAGTTTTGATATTTATGTTATGCTCTATCCATCCATGTCTTTGTTTGCATATGTGGAGTGCTCTAGGTTGACTCAATCGAGCTCGTTTACATGCCTTCGCGAGTTAAATTTCAGCATGTCTCAGTTTTCACTAAGTCTGAAAACTGATTGTGTTCGAGCTATGTTCGTGAGCTCGGTAGAGTATTTTGTGAACCCTTTTGGCCCCAGGTCACTTTGGGTGTTTTGTTAAGCTTGTTGAGTAGCTCCATGCCATGTTCTTACTTGTCATGTTCAGGTCATTTATCATGTTGTTTTGCTGCTCCAAAGAGAGCATCGTGATCTGAAATTTCAGGCTAGTGTTAATTTCACTAAGTCTGGAATCTGTTTTGCTTATTCATTTTTGCCATGCTTGTTTGAACCTCTTAATGGATGAATTTGCCTATGGCTCAGTGCTAGTGTTTTGTTAACCATCTTGTGTACATCACTGCCATGTATTTTGTTTTCATGTTTGGTGGCTGTAGCATGTTCATTTCGTTGCATTTAGATGCCTACTTGCTGTAAATCGCAGACCGGTGTCATATCTTAAAACGCTTGCCATTTCCAAACCGTAGCTCCGATTCCAATGATCTTTATATCGTTTTCAAGCGATTTCATCCCCTCTATCCAGTGGCACCCTTGGAATTCCAAGTTGAGGCCAGGTTCATGCATTTCCTGTCATATCTTGCATTTTGCATCCCGCATCGCATCCCGCATAGCATATCATCATTTCATCTCATTGCTTGGTCTTGCACGTGGTTGATTGTATCCTTGTTGCTTGTTTGTCTTGTTTGGGTAGAGCCGGGAGACGAGTTCGCTACCGAGGAGCCCGTTGAGTTTGCTTGTGAGGATCCAGTCAGCTTTGACAACTGTGCAGGCAAGATGATCATACCCTCGAAATCACTACTATCTTTGCTATGCTAGTTTGCTCGCTCTTGCTATGCCAATGCTACGATGCCTACCTTTTGCTTGTCAGCCTCCCAATTGCCATGTTGAACCTCTAACCCACCATGTCCTAGCAAACCGTTGATTGGCTATGTTACCGCTTTGCTCAGCCCCTCTTATAGCGTTGCTAGTTGCAGGTGAAGATTGGAGGCCGTTCCTTGTTGGAACATTTATTTACTTGTTGGGATATCACTATATTACTATGTTATTTTAATGCATCTATATACTTGGTAAAGGGTGGAAGGCTCGGCCTCTCGCCTAGTGTTTTGTTCCACTCTTGCCTCCCTAGTTTCCGTCATATCGGTGTTATGTTCCCGGATTTTGCGTTCCTTACGCGGTTGGGTTATAATGGGAACCACTTGATAGTTCGCCTTGATTAAAGCTTTTCCAGCAATGCCCAACCTTGGTTTTACCATTTGCCACCTAGCCTTTTCTTTCCCTTGGGTTCTGCAGACTCAAGGGTCATCTTATTTTAACCCCCCCCCCCGGGCCAGTGCTCCTCTGAGTGTTGGTCCAAACCGTCAGCCGCCGGTGGCTACCAGGGGCAACTCTGGGCTGGGCTACCGGAAGTTTGGACAATCTGAGTGTGCCCTAAGAAAGAGATATGTGCAGCTCCTATCGGGATTTGTCGGCACATTCGGGCGGTGTTGCTGGTCTTGTTTTAACCTGTCGAATTGTCTTGTTGTACCGGGTTACCGAGTCTGATCGGTGTGTCTCGGGTGGAGGTCTATTCCTTCGTTGACCGTGAGAGCTTGTCATGGGCTAAGTTGGGACTCCCCTGCAGGGATTGAACTTTCGAAAGCCGTGCCCGCGGTTATGGGCAGATGGGAATTTGTTAATGTCCGGTTGTAGATAACTTGAACCCTAATTAATTAAAAATGAATCAACTGAGTGTGTTGCCGTGATGGCCTCTTCTCGGCGGAGTCCGGGAAGTGGACACGGCGTTGGAGTAATGCTTGCGCAGGTTGTTCCTCTAGATTCTCGCTCGCGCCTTGCCTCCTCTTCTCGCTCTCTTTTGCGTATAAGTTAGCCACCACATATGCTAGTCGCTTGCTGCAGCTCCACATACTTGCCTTATCCTTCCTATAAGCTTAAATAGTCTTGATCGCGTGGGTGTGAGATTGCTGAGTCCCCGTGGCTCACAGATACTACAACTCCAGATGCAGGTCTAGGTGATTCCGCTCCAGGTGACGAGTACGAGCTCAAGTGGGAGTTCGACGAGGACTCTCAGCGTTATTATGTTTCCTTTCCCGACGATCAGTAGTGGTGCCTAGTTGGGGTTATCGATTCAGGGCCTTGTCGCATGTTGGGGGTCTTTTCTATTTTGGCGCCGTAGTCGGGCCATGAGTGATTTGTATGATGAATGTTATTTATGTACTCTGATGTGACGTGGCGAGTGTAAGCCAACTATGTTATCTTCCTCGTTTTATTATGTATTACATGGGATGTTGTAATGATTGCCTGACTTGCGACATTGCTTTCAATGCGGTTATGTCTCTAAGTCGTGCCTCGACACGTGGGAGCTATAGCCGCATCGAGGGCGTTACAGCTAGCAGGAAGGCTAACGGGTCCGCCGCACCATCGTAGTGTGGTGGCATCTCCGGCTTGAACTTGAGCGGCCACTGCACCCACCGCAAGGCGGGGGTAAAGGCTCCGAGCCCCCTGGCGCCATCATGGGCGTCCGTTGTCCCAGTTGGAGGAGAAATGACGGCCATGGGAACTGGACGGAGAGGTGGTGCCGGCGGGGAGGCCAACTTCGGCGCACCCCTACCTGGCGCGCCAAATGTCGGATTACGGGTTCCAGCAAAACCCTTGAGGTTCGAACTCTGGGGTGCGCACGAAGATCTCTCTCCCCCTAGCCCACACTCTCACCGCAATCTCAAGGCCTAGCTCGCCGAACCCGAGGAACAAGGGACACAAGATTTTATACTGGTTCGGGCCACCGATGTGGTGTAATACCCTACTCCTGTGTGGTGTGGTGGATTGCCTCGTAGGCTGAGGATAAACAAGTACAAGGGAAGAATCACCTCGTGAGGAGAGGTGCTCTTGAGCTCGATGAGCTGGTGTGTGTGAGGATGGAGTGGATCCGATCCAAGATGAGTTGCCTCCTACGGTGGTGGCTAGTCTTATTTATAGTGGCCTTAGTCCTCTTCCCAAATGTTTAGGCGGGAAGGGATTCCACAACAGCCAATTCGAAGGGGGCAGCTAGTACAAGCTATCCTGACAAAAAGGTGGTCTTCGCCTGCCAAAGGCTCTGGTGACGACGTCATGGGCTCCGTGATGACCTTCGTCATGGCGTCCTGCTGGTCTTGGTCTCGTTGCACCGATATGGAAACCTTTGGCTGATGCCTCGGGACTCCTTGCCTGCGCCTGCTCCTTTAGCACCAAAGAGGAAACCAGTACTCTGCGCCCGCTGGCGCCTGCCTGGCCTTAGTCGTCATGGTTCACGTCATGGGAACCTCACGAGGTGCCCCTCGCCTTGATCTCTCCGCTCCTCGCGAACCAGCCTAGCGAGGCTGCCCCAGAGGAGGTCTTGTGTCGTCCGCCTCACGAGGCTTGGCCCCTCGCGAGGGTCTTGAGTGTTTGCTGGTGAAGATGGGTCGTACCAGGCCGTTAGTGGAGCCACGCCGTGGGCCGCAGGCAGGCAAGCCTGGGGACCCCCATTCCCAAGACGCCGACAGAGTTATTTTGATCAAAGATAATTTGCTGAAAAGGAATTGGGTTGGTAGCTCCAAATGTTGTTTTTATGATCGAAATGAATCGATTAAACACCTCTTTCTCCACTGTCCGCTTGCAAAAAAATTATGGCGATCAATTCACATAGCTTTTAACGTCCATCCCCACTGAGCATAAACACGTTATTTGGGGCGTGGCTTAATGGAGTGGACATACACATAGCTAAACATATTCTGATAGGGATATGTGCACTTTTCTGGGCTATATGGAACATTAGAAATGATATGATCATTAATGGGATAAACTTCACTAATTTTTTGTAGGTTATCTACAGAGTTACAGCTTGGATCCGTATGTGGTCATTATTCACTCATGCGGATTTCAGGGAGCTTTTGGATATTGGGTGCAACCATCGGGAAACAGTAGCACGGACTATTTTCAGCCGATTTGGATAGCGAGCTAATAATAGACTAGGTGGGTAAGCATCATAGTCTATTCTTTATCGCCGGATGTGGCACTTTACAGATTTATTTTTTCTCTTTGCTCGGTTTATGAGTTTCCTTGAAATTTAAGACCTTGTTATGCTTTTTAATAATATGGTTGCATGCATCGATTGATGTAGAAGCCGAAGATCAACCTCCTTTTCTTAAAAAAAAGGCAGTTTTACAATGTGGCACGAGTTAACAAACGGAAAAAAAAAAAGCTAAGGTGCACATAGGGGCCTACCTGTTCACGACGCGACTTGTAGTGCCTGATGGTGCTGCTCCTGCTACTTCTTCTGTCATTGGCAGCAAGGGCGAGCGATGGTCGGAGTTGTTCATGGCCACAACGCAAAGGCTTGTCCGACACTGGCACTGCTTGTGGCGATCCGATCATTTCGAGTGACGCGTGCGTTGCTACTAGTACTGAATCGGAAAAGGCAAAGATTGATAAGGAGCTTGTGTACGTGTGTGCTGCCTTCCGGCCGGCTACATGATCAACTAGATCATGATGGCGAGCGTTGCCGCGCCCGTCTATTAAAAACTATGTACATGGTGGTGAAAATCTAGATGGTCTAATATGAGCAAAAAAATGAATTACAATGCCTCAACATAGGCAGTTCATACATATTCAGGGAAGAACAAAGATGATTAATATCATGAATTAGGATAGCATACATTTATCTAGTGTTGGGACATGAGATGGTACAGCATGACACTCAATGTCATACTTGTGTATCCTAGAATGGAACCAGGAGGAAGTGTTGGTTGTGCATGGTTAGAGGCTTGGAGCAACAGAATCACCTAGCAAATATAGAATAGACCAGTCACATGAAACAATAAAAAATTTGTTGTAGTTGAACTGATCAGAAAATCAAGTGTTTCACGTAAAACAGAAATTCAGTTCTTCTGAAGAACAGGCACATCGGCCTAGTGAGCATTACCAGCGTGGTAAATCATAAAACCAATGACCGTAATAATAACATAGTATAACAACACAAAAAAACTAAATAATGCAAGGGCATACTAAGATTTATCTTCCTGCCGCAGCACTGCATGTTCTATCTTGTGTATGTAGTAATAAATATTTATGACTTCGAAAAATCATCATGCATGAATCTGGAGGAGTTCTTTCTTCTGTCCACTTGTATTCAGTAGGAAAGACATATGAAAACAAAGTGTAGCTACTAAATGTTGTATTTTCTAGCTGTCCATGACCAAAAAGAAAATATCAATGAAAGATATGTCTAGCTAGTAACTACAAATATTTTCCAAGTGCCCAGTGCGTTCATAATTCAGATAGGACACCACTGAACTGATATGAAACAATTAGGTAGATGCAAAATCAGGGATGAAAATTAGCTAATTTTGCAGAGGAATTTTCAATAACATATCTCCACACCCAGGACTATAAATTAAGCACTTGTAGATGCAGGCACCAAAAACTCACTCAACCTGTATAGGCAATGTTATTTTATTAGAATACTGTCTCATGTTGTATAACACTTGTTGGTTCTGCAATGTACGAACCTGAATAAACAATGAGCCATCTATGTCGCTAAAATGGATGGACACAAGCACATGAAATTTACAAATCATAGGCATATATACATGGATATTAAGATAATAAGATGACATACGAGAATTCACGTACAATATGGCTGATAGCCATTGCAAATCATGAGCTAGGAATTAGGAACTCCCCAACACAACCTACCACTAACATCAGCGACAATCCTTTTTGATAGCACCTGCATCAATTTGGTAGCACAAAAAAATAGCAGTAAGAAAAAAAAGTCTTAACACCATTAGTAATTTGGTGGGAGAGCGGATGTAGAAGGCAGCCAAAAATCTGTAGTAAGGAAAAGCGGCAACTTAGATGAAATCAACCATCAGAAATTGACAACCAATCTCAAATCCTATGGTTGAGGGCAGCTGCACAAAACACGAGATAGAAAAGCATCATCAGTACGAGTCTAAATTGGATAAAGAAGATTTGCAGTTGCTATCGCTGTTTTATGCCACTACAGAGGGTACTAACTGACAAAAACTTCAGAAGTGGGCATTGCCCATAGTCGCCAGTGCCGTCACCAGCGCTCTTGGTTTTTTCTGGACGACCAAGAGAGCGAGGTGGAGAGCTGAATCCAGCGAATGGTCATGGTGGTGGTCCTCCGCAGCTGCGAGGTCGTGACGTGAGGTAGGAATGGGGGAATATATGGACATAGAGTAGAAGAACAAGGGGCGCCATGGTAACTGACCTTGCAACAATCAGCTCCGGGCGAGTGCTGCGCATCAACTGCCATTAAAGCCCTGAATTACTCTGTCAACCTTTCTCCTAAGGAGGGCCATGATTGCAAGCTTGAAGGAGGGCAGAGCAGTTTCAAGTAGGCGAGGAGTCTGCCATTATCTCTCTCGTCCCAAGCTTCACGAGCTGGATTGGATTGCCTCGACCCGGATTGGATTGCCTGGACGCAGGGATCGACCAGATGGATTCGATCCCATCCCTCGCCCCGTCTTCAGTTGATGGAACCAGCCGCACCGGCTGCTCCTCTGATCCTCTCCTCCGGTCGTTCCCCTCAACTTCGATCGGGATTGGGCGAGTGGATGCGGTCTCGATGGGGACTGGATTCGGGTTCGGGAGTGGACGGACCTGACGCGGTGGCTCGTAGGCCTCCCTCCTTCGAATGGGCCGCTGGCTCCCAAAGGCCCAATGCACCAGAGATGTCCGTTCCGGCCCTTTGAGCAGCTGCCCACAGGACAGCTGGGCCAGATTAGCCACACTGCGAAACAGGTCGCTTCTTATATTAAATCTGACGGCCAGGAACTTTCAAATCGCGAAAACCGACGGCCGAAAACCCAAATCGCCGTGAGGGCAGGAATTAGATGCGGTTATACTGTCCTTAATCAGCAGGCTCTCCGGCGACATGTTAATTGATCGGAATTGAGCAAAACTGTCAGCATACTTTGTTGTCGTTGTCCCGTGTCGCCGGAGAGTGCTCGGCTGCAAGGAGCTGGAGCTGACCCTGCAATGTGAAAACGGATTCGGCACCGGTGATTGCATGATAGCGTGTGCATGTGGTGGCATGGAACCGACCAACTGCAACTGAGACTGGTCTCGTGTGGAGATATAAAATCGATCAAAGTTGAGCCAACAAAATAATATCGTTGACATGCTTCTCTAACTAATACTACTAAATTAACCTGACAAACATGTAGCCAACAAGTCAATGGGTTCTATAGAAGTCCAACTGCCACGTGAAGCTCTTCTCCAGGGCTAACTCAAGAAGTGTCATGTTCGTTCCTTCTCAAGACTACCCACAGTGGGAATAACATAGCTAATAACATCACACATATATAGATAAAATAGATGATGTGGCAAGCAATAAATGAAAAAAAAGACATGTGATAACATAGCTAGTTACTACTAGTATGAGTAACATCACACGTATCAAGGTAAGATGAGTCTATAATCTAATAAATGAAGTGTTGTATGTTACCACACATATGTTACTCTTCACTATAGAGGTAGTAACATAGAGTAGTAACATGGGCATGTTACTACCCATTGTGACTAGTCTCACCTACTACAACACTTTCAACCAGATTTCCTTGGGAATTGATGAAATTATTAAGGGTAAATCTCTGATGCACGCATGAGATATATGCTGAGGCACCGAAGCGACAGGTAATTGTCCTACGGGAACCCTGGCCAAATCCGCAGCCTGGCGTTGTGGCATTGTCAGTTTTTTTGTTGGAAAAGGAGGTCATCCCCCGGCTTTTGCATTGGAGAGATGCATGCGGTCATTTTATTAAAAAAAACAACAGTAACAAAGTATGAACTGCAAAGTACTGCTCACAAAAGGAGCAAAGGAAAAAATAAAATGTACAAGTCTCAAAGCCGCATCTGGCTGGACAAGGATCCACTAAGGACATATCCTACGCAGTGATCGCCATCCAAACCGGTTGAAAAAACCCGTGTTGCCATCTCCCATCGGTTGCACCCAGTAGCCATCTGCTCCCTGGAGGCCGTAGGAGTGAGTAATGACCACGTACGGATCCATGTTGTAGCCCGGAATATGACCTGCAAGAAATTAGTCATAGGTTTTCTGTTAAAAATCATATCATTCCTACCGTTCCATACAGCCCAAATAAGTGCGCATATTTTGATCCAAATATTACACGTGATATGAACATTCACTCCATCAAGCCACGTCCCAAACAACGCTTCTATGCTATTAGGAGGTGAAATATTAAAGGCTACATGCACCGACTGCCAAAGTAACTTCGCAAGAGGACAATCAAGAAATAGGTGTTGTATTGTTTCATCCTGATCACAAAAACAACACCTCGAGCTACCTGCCCATCTTCGCCTCAATAAGTTATCTTTGGTTAGGATCACTTGTTTGTGAACAAACTACATAAATATCTTAATTCGTAAGGGCACTTTAACTCGTCAAATATGAAGCGGTCGCGGGATTGGGCCAGAGTTGATGAGATCTAAGTACATGGACTTGACCGTGAACAAGCCAGTATTCATGAGCTTCCATCTAAAAGAATCCTCCTCATCGGAAAGGTGCACCTCCATTAGCCTCCTGACTAAGTGTAGCCAACAAGTCTAGTGTTCCCCAACTAGAGATCGCCTGAACTAGATATTCAAGGGTACCGTCTGCATCACCGTTGCCACATACTCTTCCTTGCGTTGAGCAATATGATACAGAGAAGGATACTTGAGAGCTAGCGGTGTATCACCTAACCATGTATCCTCCCAAAACCTTATTGTTGAGCCGTCCCCAACACTAAACTTCACCCTATGGAAGAAAGTATCTTTCACTCTCATGAGTCCCTTCCAAAATGGTGAATCATTAGGTCTTACGGTAACCTGGGCTAGAGTTTTAGAGTGTAAATACTTGTTGCGAAGAATCTGGGCCCACATTCCTTCGGAATGCAGCGATAATCGATATAGCTATTTACTCAACAAGCATTTATTTTTCACCTCGAGGTTTTCAATCCCAAGACCCCCCTGGTCCTTTGGTCGACAAATAATATTCCATCTTGCCAGACGATATTTTGTCTTAACCTCGTCCGATTGCCAGAAGAATCGAGATCGATAAAAGTCTAATCTCTTGCGTACCCCTTTGGGTATTTCAAAAAAGACAGGAGGAACATCGGCATGCTCGTTAGTACTGAATTAATTAATACTAGTCGTTCTCCATATGACATAAGCTTACCCTTCCAGCAGCTAAGTTTCTTCTCGAATCGATCCTCGATACATTCTCATTCTTTATTAGTCAATTTCCTATGATGGATTGGAATGCCAAGATAGCTAAAGGGCAGAGATCCCAGTTCACAACTGAACAGGTTCTTGTATTCTTCTTGGTCATCCTTGGCCCTTCCAAAACAGAAGAGTTCAATTGATCTTCAGCCTCGACAATTGCTCAAAAAGGCATAGGATGAGTTTCATATTTCGAGCTTGTGCAAGGTCATGTTCCATAAATAATATTGTGTCATATCCTTCACTAATGGTGCAACGAGTGCAAGAGGATTGCATTGAGAATAAGGGACAGCGTTGGAATATTTTTCTGACTCAGTGCAAAGTCAGTAACACCAATTGTAAGTTGATTATAGATGGAGGAAGCTACACCAACGCGGTCAGCAAAGGATTGGTGGAAGCTTTGGGGTTACCTACATGGAAGCACCCTCAGCCACACCATGTTGAGTGGATGTATCATACAGGGAAGTTGAAGGTTACTCATAAGGTCCGTGTGAATTTTTCTGTTGGAGATTATACTGATATGGTGATTTGTGATGTTTTGCCAATGGATGTGTGCCATATATTGTTAGGAATATCATGGCAATATGATCATGGAGCCACACATGATGGGATGTCTAACACTTATTCATTTTGGGATAATGGAAAACGGAATGTGTTGAGACCGATGTTTGCCAATGCCATCAATGTAGATGTTAATGTTTCTCTACAACAGAAGATCGCAAAGGTTGCTTTAAAGCCGAGGACAGATTTGATTAAATAGGGGGAGGAATGATGTGTGCACCAATGTTGTAGGTTTACTTGGGGCGACTCCAAGTGTTGAACAGAAGACAAGCACAACCATTTGTTTTGACGCAAGTATACCAGAGGCTTCACATTATAATCTTCCGACTGTGTTACGGCTTGGGTATTTCCGCTTTGAGGTTTCACTGATGGAGCCGAGGAAGGACACGGTGAAGCCAAACTTCAGAACCCCTCCAAAGTGTACTAATATTGGTAGTACTAGGAAAATTGCCCGTGCGTTGCAACGGGTGATACCATGTTAAAATGTTGTCGGTTCTCAAAAAATAATGTTGTCAAAGCAGTGAAAAGGAAAAAGACAGGAACTATATGTGTTTTACTTCCTCAGTGTGTTCAGTTTCATGTCCTACATCATGTACATCCACATGCAATGTGGGCTCATTGCCTAATATCGGATCCGCCTCAACTCCACCAGGAAGTCCGGCTGTCCACCGTCACCATGAAGGCCCAACACGGTGGCAAGGTGTAGCAGCCTCGGTGAGGACGTGGCCTACAGGATGCCAAATGCATTTGAGAAGGTCTCAAGGCACCGACCAGGCGCCGATGTCGCCCTCAGCCTCATACTCCTCCTCCACCCAACGATTGGCTTAGGGACCACTCGAGCACGCATCGGAGTGAAGCGGGCATCCCAATTCTGCCTAGGAGGGTACATTTGCACACATTGGTGTGAGGCGGGCAGCCTTAGCAAGGTGGTGCGTCTTGCTTCTCTACGTTAGGACCGGCGAGTCAACAGAGGTGGGCTTCTTCCCGATGGCATAGTCATTGACAAACATCCTGGTGCTTCGCCCACCCATGATTTTGTGCTTCGCGTGTAAAGACATAGATATATAGCTAGAGATTCTCTTTATCTCAGAATCTGAAGGTACAATGCATAACTTACTGGTGTATGTAAGCTATTTACCACTTAATGTTTTTAATGTGTACATGAGCTAGTGTAAGAGCTAATATTTCATCTCCTTAACAAATGAACACTACTTCAATGCGAGTTACTGAACTGTGACATCAACTTGAATTGCACATCAGAAGAAAACGGATTAGTCCCAACTATCACAGAAAATTGTATTCCCCATCATTGATTTGAAGTTTGCCGACAAATGGAGCTGAGCATCATCAAAATACATGTTACAATTATGTTGAGAGGTCATGAATCTAAATAAAATGCACATTAAAAATTGTACAAGTTCACTGTTGCTATCATTGACATATATCATCGGCATACTATACATGGAAGGCATATGAGTTCAGAGATAATATTATGATAGACTTCTAGCATTTACGTTTGACTCGTCACTAGTAGAAAAAGGGTCAAATGTGAAGCACATTAGTGCCGGTTTGAATTTGAGCCGGCACTAATGTGACCATTAGTGCCGGTTCCAACGGCTAGGCGGGCGGGAATCATTAGTACCGGTTCGTGGGAAACCTTTAGTACCGGTTCTTGCCACAAACCGATACTAATGAGGCCAGTGCGGCTGTGGTCAGGCTGGGGCCCCCACGAAGACCTTTAGTACCGGTTCATGGCATGAACCGGTACTAGAGTTTCTTAGTAAGGTGATTTTTAGTCCCACCTCGCCAAGAGAGAGGCGGTATGAGCGGTTTATAAGCCGTGAGTGCAGAGACAATGACGAAGAGGCGCAATGCTCACCTGCACGTTGATTAGCTTCAAGCCTTTCGAAATAGCATAGATTGCACTGAGCTATGTGCAGTGCAGTCTACACTATTCCAAAAGGCTTGAAGCAAATTAACCAGCATTGCACCTCTTTTTTATTTTTAATAACTTATTTGAACTCCGTACTTCTTGTGTTCCGTATGCAGCATTCAAAGCGACGTCATCAATTTCCAACATGTTCTGACATCATTTGTTGTTTTTCAGTCATTTACCTAATTGTTTAGAGAGCTAAATGACCGTGAAATTGAAAATCACTATAAAATGAAATATGAAAATGTTGAAATTTAGCATGGTATCATCATTTCACCCGCATAGCATGTGCGAAAGAGTAGAGAGGGTCACGGCAAAAACTAGATGCACTTCGTGTACAAACTGGACAAACTCTTTCGGAGTATTAGGGTTTCGGACGAGAACTCATCTGTTACACGGGCACTTCAATGTTTTTTAAACTTATTTGAACTCCGGACTTCTTTGTGTTCAGTATGCGGCATTCAAAGCAACGTCATCAATTTCCAACATGTTCTGACATCATTTGCTGTTTTCGGTCATTTACCTAATTATTTAGAGAGCTAAATGACCGTGAAATTGAAAATCACTACAAAATGAATTATGAAAATGTTGGAACTTGGCATGGTATCATCATTTCACCCGCATAGCATGTGCGAAAGTGTAGAGAGGGTCACGGTAAAAACTGGACGCACTTCGTGTATAAACTGGACAAACTCTTTCGGAGTATCAGGGTTTCGGACGAGAACTCATCTGTTACACGGGCAATTCAATGTTTTTTAAACTTATTTGAACTCCGGACTTCTTTTGCGTTCAGTATGCAGCATTCAAAGCGACATCATCAATTTCCAACATGTTCTGACATCATTTGTTATTTTTCAGTCATTTACCTAATTGTTTAGAAAGCTAAATGGCCGTGAGATTGAAAATCACTACAAAATGAACTCTGAAAATGTTCAAACTTGGCATGGTATCATCATTTCACCCGCATAGCATGTGCGAAAGAGTAGAGAGGGTCACGGTAAAAACTGGACGCACTTCGTGTATAAACTGGACAAACTCTTTCGGAGTATCAGGGTTTCGGACGAGAACTCATCTGTTACACGGGCAATTCAATGTTTTTTAAACTTATTTGAACTCCGGACTTCTTTTGCGTTCAGTATGCAGCATTCAAAGCGACATCATCAATTTCCAACATGTTCTGACATCATTTGTTGTTTTTCAGTCATTTACCTAATTGTTTAGAGAGCTAAATGGCCGTGAAATTGAAAATCACTACAAAATGAATTCTGAAAATGTTGAAACTTGCAATAGAAGAAAATAAATAGAAGAAAATAAATAATGCAGAAAAGAAAAAACTATATAAAAAATTACTCAAAAATAAATAGAACAAAATAAATAATGCAGAAAAGAAAAAACTATATAAAAAATTACTCAAAAATAAATAGAAAAAATAAATAATGCAGAAAAGAAAAAAACTATATAAAAAATTACTCAAAAATAAATAGAAAAAATAAATAATGCAGAAAAGAAAAAAAACTATATAAAAATTACTCAAAAATAAATAGAAGAAAATAAATAATGCAGAAAAGAAAAAACTATATAAAAAAATTGTTGGGGCGCTGCCCAGTGGGCCTGCCAGACCTAGGGTGTGCAAATGCAGGCCCAGAAGGGTCAGCAGACTCACAAGGCAGCGCGCCCTAGTTAGGCCCAGAAGCCTGCTATATAGAGAAGTTCGAAGGAGCAGCCGCGGCTGGGTTTATAAACCAGTGCGGCTGCCCTTCGCTCGGCGAGGTGGGACTAAAGATTGTGCACCGCCGGTGGCTGCGCACAGTCATTAGTACCGGTTGGTGGCTCCAACCGGTACTAATGATTGGGCCTTTAGTACCGGTTCGTGGCACGAACCGGTACTAAAGGGGCCATTTCCCGCCCCTTGGCCTGGCGAAAATTGGCCTTTAGTACCGGTTCGTGGCACGAACCGGTACTAAAGGCCCCTCCTATATATATATGGCACTTACGAAAAATTCAGTTTCATCGACCCACTTCTTCTCGATCCAAATTCTTCGCCGCGCCCGTCGCCCATCGCGCGCCGCCCCCGCCGCCCTCGCCGCCCCGCCGCCCGTAGTCGCCGTCACCGCCGTCGCCCCCGCCACCCGCCGTCACCGCCGTCGCCCCCGCCGCCCGTCGTCGCCGTCACCGCCGTCGCCCCCGCCACCCGTATGTCGTCGCCGTCACCGCCGTCGCCCACGCCGCCCGTCGCCGCCGCCTCGCCCGCCGCCCGTCCCCGTCGCATCGCCCGCCGCCGCTCGTACGCCGCGCGCCGCCTTGCTCGTACACACACACACACATTGTTTTTACTTATTTTCTATTTTCTGTTGTTTAGATTAATGTTAGATAAATTACGTAGATAATAATGTTAGAATGTTAATGTTAGCTAGATGAATTATATGGAAAAGATGTTAAATATTACTATCAATTTTAGATGAATTAGCTAGATATTAATTAGGTATATATATGAGATTTGAAGTAGTTGAATTAATATAACTAGTTTATTTTTAGTATGAAAATTAATAGAACAAGTTTATTTTTAGTAAGAAAATTTAGGTATATGAGATTTGATGATCTAATCAAAATATTACTATATAGAACTACCTACTTTATTTTAGTAAGAAATTAATAGAACTAGTTTATTTTTAGTAAATGCTTAGTTGAATTAATAGAACTAGTATATTTAGTTGAATTAATAGAACTAGTAAGTGTTTAATATTTCACCTATATATGAATATATGTTAGATATTAATGTCTAATGTTAGATGAATTAGATATAAATTATATGTTAGATATATATTTAATTTAGTTATATGAGATTTCATTATCTAATTAGAATTTTATTATATAGAACTAGCTACCTTATTTTTAGTAAGAAAATTAATAGAACTAGTTTAGGTGAATTAGTTGAACTAGTTAGTTGAATTAGTTCAATTAATTAGGTATATTTTTTGTAAGTGCTTAGTTGAATTAGTTCAATTAATTAGTTGAACTAGTTGAATTAACAGAATTAGTTGAATTAATAGAACTAATAAGTGTTTAATGTTTCACCTATGAACATAGGAATGTCGTCTGACGACGAACACAATTTCATTATGTGCGAATACTGCGAAGACCAGCGCGGCCTGTGCGGCAAAAAAATTCTAGTTGATGATAGACGCTTCAGCATCAAGCTGGATGAGAACTTTGAAGTGGATACAGTAAGCCACAACGACAAGTCTTTTTTCGTAATTAAGCATGACTTATGCTTCATTTGCTTCAGCTTTTAATTTTAATTTTTCACTATTCTACTAGCGTATCCCCTGCCATGCAAGAATTTTTGTCTTGGATAAGATAGGTTTCAGTCCTAACGAAACTATGGAGGTAAAAAGGGTTTACTTGAAGACCAAGCATGGTTATACCTTCAACGTCAAATTATACAATGCAGACACATACACCTATTTTGAATGCAAAACTTGGCAAGCACTATGCAAGGCTTATGCATTTGAGCCTAATATGGTTATCACCTTTGATATTCGTCCGAAAGATGATATTGAAGGTAATAGAGACATCTGGGTCGATGTGCAGACGCCTCCAGTTCTACCATTATGTGAGTTTCTCAACCATATTTATGTCTTCGATATGAGATTATTTGAACCAGTTGAATAATCAATAGATCTCAATTTATATTGACAGCTTACTTCCAATCAAGCAAACATGTCCGGCGCTTGGTAGACAGGACCGTCCACTGTCCCGGGGCTGAACTAAACTGCGGGGAGACAAGTCATTATGTTTCATGGCTTGAGGATCTTGATGTTGTCAAGAAAAATTTCTTTCCTGCATTTAGAAATGTTAGTACTCAAAACATGCGACCAATAGTGTTCGTACTGAACTACGGTCACATATATTTAGGAAAGATGGTAAGATTTCTACTATTTCTCCTCAGTGCATCTTTTGCATACATTTTTTTAAGCTAAACTTCATTGCTAAGTATGTTACTATACGATGTTCTTCAACAGGGACTCCCGATGAATGTTGTGCCTGATTGGATCGAGACTAAAGGTACCATGAATATTGTTAGCTTACGGCCAAGATATCCTACAATGCACTTTAGTGCATTCAGGATTTCTAATAGCGAGGAATGCTTAATAGTAAAAGACTGGAGCAAAATTGTGAACGATCACAGAGAAGTACTAGGGGGCAGCAATCAGAAGCGCAACCCACGATTAGGAGACAGGTTCATCTGCATGCTCCAATATGATGAATCAGCAAAGCTATACATGTTCTATGCTATTTTACCTGAGAGAGAGCAGCAGGAGTGATTAATTAGCTAGTTCATGCTCTTAGTACTTGTCCTCTCATGTCCATGTTCTTCGTCCTGAACTTAATCTCACAGAGTGATTTGCTTTTGTGGTGTTATGAACGCTTATAATATCATTACCATATTGAACTCGATGATATCTTTGCTATGAAAACCGTTGGTGATGATATATATGATGCAAGAGTTTTTATATTAATATGATGATGATGATGATGAGTTATTATATCATTTATGAAAGAAACTGCATATTAGTTTCAACTGGATGGATTCTAGCTAAGTGATCAAGTATATGCCATATCCATATTACCTCGATCACTTAAGTAGGTGATCAAGTATATATAATATGGATATGACATATACTTGATGACTTAGCTAGGATCCACCATCCAGTCAAACTAATCTGCGGTACATTCACCTAATGAGTTAATAACTCATTATAATGTAAAACAATCACTAAATTAAATTGAAAACACAAAATTAAAGTAAAAATAAAAAATAAAACCAAAACACACCCAAACATTTAGTACCGGTTGGTGTTACCAACCGGTACTAATGTCCTACGCGCCCACGGAGCTGGCTCGTGCCACGTGGTTGCCCTTTAGCACCGGTTCGTGCTGAACCGGTACTAAAGGGGGGGCCTTTAGTGCCCACAATTTAGTGCCGGTTACCGAACCGACACTAAAGGCCCTTACGAACCGGTGCTATTGCCCGGTTCTGCACTAGTGCGTGTGTTAGCTGATCAAAGTGAAATTTTCACAAGAGAGAGCCAATGATCATTGCTTTATTAGACCAGTAGCTAAGATGATATTTTGACCAGTGTCCATGCGGGTTGGGGCCGGGCTGGCGCTTTGAGGATATGACCTCCATGGCTGCAAGGCATGGGAGCCCGGGCAACGACGGGACGCGCGGGTCAGGGCTGGTGTGTGCTCGAAGGACTGGGTCTCCATGTATTGGCGCACGGTCAGAGACGTAGACGGCGATGCAGGGAAACAATAGCAATGGCAAAGCACGGGAGCAGGCCTGCGGCTAACATTTATCCTCCATCCAGATGCTCATCGGTCATCCAAACCCTTCCACCCATAAAACACATGAAACAGGAGATAAAGTGTACTACTAATTATGAATGGATCAATCATGAGACAAATTGAGAATCACAAAAGTATAATGGTGCTGAGACAAACGGTGAATTAACAGCTGAGCGGTCGCTTGCCTTTAGGTCAATGCGGACAATGCCCAGCTGCCATGGCACTCATGTCACCTAGACATCACCGCCGCCTGACTGCTATCCTAGGTCACTCCTCTCTCGACCTCGATCTACCGAGCCGAGCCCCAAGACTTGAAAGCCTGCGGCCAGTTTGGATCGAAGCCAAATCTGAAAGCATCCATCGCTGGATCCTCTTCTCCAGTTCATAGACAAATAATTTTCTCTGATCCAAGTTGTATATGAATCACTCTTTTTCTTAAGAAAACAAAACAGGTACGCTGATTCAAGGGGATAGACGTGTGCGGAAGAGGCAGCGGGGGCCGGGAACTGTTGCGAGACGTGGTGCAGCAGTGCAAGGTTGGCTTGATGGCAAACGGACCTCCTCTTCTTCTGCTTCATGGCATGATTCCAATCCACCATAGTGCCGCTACGGACATAAGAAGACCAAAAGAAGATTATCAGATCCTATAACGTCGAGACGGGCGGCTAGCATGCTCGTACCCTGCGATGTTCATCCTATCCACCGGCGGCTTCCTCACCCTCCTCCTTGGATCTGCAAATCACGTTGTGTGCTGGACGGCTCTGCTCCATTTGGAGATGTAGACGGACAACTGAATTCGAATTAAATCAGTGGGGAAAACATGTATGTGTGTACCTACGCATGATTATCATGATCGGTTTAGACGAAGGGTGTCCTCACCGATCTTGCAGAGGAAGGCTTGGGTGGAGGAGCCGACTTCTGTGGACATCACACACTTGGTCGATGGGGCAGTGCCCAGCCGGACAATCTCGGGAAGATGAGGAAGATGGGAGCGGCAACGCGGGGGGGGGGGGGGCTGTTTTGCTGGATTTAGCGCTCTATGTGGGGCGTCGAGGAGAAGAGGGCCTCAGATGTGAGTGCATCTAGTGCCCCTTAGTGATTTTGATGTATTGAAGACTTATAGGTTAAGGGACTAATGCGTTTGTGAGTGTACACAGGTCTATAAGTCTATGAGGAGTTTGATATTTACAGAGAAAGTCGACCCCTAAAATGAAGTTCTTTGACTAAAGACTTTAAATCTCTGAAGACTTTCTGAAGACTTTGAAAGTGAAGCAATTGGTGTGACCTTGAAGACTTGGTATTCATTCGAGGAACATGAAGCGTGAAGACTTTTGTTTTCGTAGTTTCATTTTCCCTTTCTTGAGTCATAGGAAACACCGTACTGTTAAAGGGGGTCGATGAAATACTAAGGAAAAATTTCCATGTGATGCTCAACTCGAAATCCTACACCTACCAATCCCTTCGAGTGAAGCCATTGGAAATCTCATACAATTCAGTGAATTTCTTCAGTGACAGAGACGAAGTTCTTCTGGTCTCTGAGGAATTTGTTCTGACTGAGGAGTTAGGAATTCGCCAATGCGGATTGCCTACACAGTGAGGAACATGATAGCCCTGAGGATTTTGCTACTCAAAATTCCGACCGTTGTTGTGCTATGCGCCAGCTGTCCCAAAATATATATCCACCTAACGGTCATATCATTGAAGGGCATTTATGTCTTATCATGTCGGGCTGTTCCCTAGGCTATAAATAGCCGCCCCCTACAAACTAGTTGGTTGGCTGCTCCGAGAGAAACTGTCACTTGTCATTTGAGAGCAACCCATCCTCCGAGGACTTTGAGCGAAAATCATCAAGTGGGGAAAAACCAAGAATCCAAACCCAAACACCTACAAACCCCAAGTGATTGAGCATCACTGAATAGATTGATCCTGCGTGGATCCGACACTTGTTACCTTTGAAGACTGTGCTTCTTCCAGACGGTTAGGCGTCATGGTCTAGAGCATCCAAGAGGAATTGTGGATTGCCGAGTGACCAAGTTTGTGAAGGTTTGGAAGTCGCCTGAAGACTTACCATGAGTGATTGGGCGAGGTCTGTGTGACCTTAGCTCAAGGAGAATACGGTGAGGACCGGGTGTCCTGAGCTGTGTGTTCAGGACTGGGTGTCCGGGACTGTGTGTCCTCGAGTTTAAATACTCAGCCGCTCCAATCAGATGTACAACTGAGACAACAGTTGGAACTGGTCTACCAAATCATTTTCTTCACCAAGCTTACTGGTTCTATTTCCTCAACTCTTTCATTTCCTCATAACTGTGTTGTGTGCTTGTTCATATCTGTGCTTGAAGACTATGACTGAAGACTTTCTCAATTTCCTCAGTTCAATTTCTTCAATCTGTTTGTCTTCATCCTGTGTTATCTTGTGCTTACGCTTCCTGTACTCTGTGCCTGTCTTCATTGCATCATGATGACTATGCTTGTATTATGTTATGTTTACTTTTGAGTACTTATTCCGCTGCTAGTAGTTCTTCGCTAAGGAATTTCCTCATCGGCAAATTCCTTAATGAAGAATTTCATAAAAATCGCCTATTCACCCCCCTCTAGTCGATATAACGCACTTTCACCGGATCTTGAGCCGATGGAGGGACTGGGCGGGGGAGCTATCTTCGGGTCGGCACCCAGCCGGGCCATCTCAGGAGGAAGAAGCAGGGAGGCGGGGCTGGTTTCCTGATCGGCTGCTCGGTGAGGGCGTCGTGGAGCAAATCCTCTTCACGGAGAGACGAATCGGCCGCATCTTCAGTTGAGATGTTAGGATGCACATCCGTCCTTGATTATCGCCGATGTCGTCTAGAGGTCGGGTGCCCCGCCCACGGGATTTGGTAGCGGGAGGAGAGAACACATCCCCGTCGGCCTGTTCGCTATACTCCGTCCATCCCCTCCCGATTCCTAGATCTATCCCACGCCTGGGGTGAGGTGGTCGGTGCTAGCGGCAGTGGCGGCGACGACGGACATACGAGGGAGGAAGGATTTGTGCGGGCCTGTTTCAAGAGGAGGGTAGGATTCGTTGGCATAAAATACGATGGGGGGAAGGAGGAGTTGTGTTTGGACTTTGGAGACATGCATCGTATGGACGGCAGGAGAAAACGTTTCTTTGTTAGTCCTGGACAGAAACATATTTTCTTAGGCAAAGCCAACTCGAAAAAAAATAGATGACGGAGTCAATCAGAGGCCCAATCGGGTTTGTGAGACGGAGAGAAAAAAGGATGAACTGTTTTTTCACTACATACGAAAATCCTATAAGGACGTGCAGACCCCAAATTAGTACCACCTCATTTATATTACGATTTTGTCTATACAAATCGTAAAAGCGCATTATGACATGAGAAGAAAGTGTATTGTGACGGTGAACCCACGGAATCAATCCGTGCTTTATTATTACTAGCAAAACTTGCCCGTGCGTTGCAACGGGAGAAAAAAAATCATCCCTCATAAACATACCCGACAACATCAGCAAACAATATTCTTAAAAAATATTTATGGGCACAATTTGAAACAATATGGAAACCAAGGTTAAGCCACCGGTTACATAAAGCTCGTATCCACGGTTTAGTATGAAATCATCGTATAGGGTAACTTAATCAATCTCAGGACTCATCAACTCAGTCTCTCGGAGGTGTCACAAGGGCATGATATGCGTGTGTGCACTCATAGAATGAGTGTATGTATGTGCTTGTGACTTGTGAGCGTCTATGTTTTGTACAGTCTTTATAAAAAAGGTTTCTTTAATCTTTGCATGCATCAATAATGTGTTTGTGCGTTGCACCGAAAGGAAAAAATCGTCGCATGTTTCTAGTGACTCATTTATGATGCCACTATTAATGTCTAGCATCTGCAATTACCGCATTCAAGTCCTCCGACGACGCCTCTAGCTTCACGCTATTTATCAGATGGAGTGAGATTTTTTATATACATTTATAATGCAATTTCTTTTGCATTATTTGGACTTGGTCCAGACACAAGCATTTCGTGTATAAGGTACACACATATCTTATACCCCCACTCCGAGCGTCGTGCAACATCTTCACATATTTACGCTTGGTGTAACCCCCCAAGACCAATTCTCTAATTTCTTTCCATAATAATTATGACAATATTTATTTTGTTTTATTTTGCATTGCATCATGTCATGATGCTTTAATTTGTAATCAGGTTGTTCAAACCCTAAACTTGAATTAAAAATTGCTAACCCAAATAAGATGTGAATTAATAAATTGCATGGATCTTTGATCTATTTAAATCGAGAGATTTCACATGGTGGTTCTCTTTATAACCTATGAACATAGCCTCCTAATATTATTTGGGAGCTAAAGTAAGGTATTCCATTATTTGCAAATTACACATAAAAATACTTGCAATTTAAATACCTTTTGTTTCTAAATATTTTTAAATCTATGCTCTATTCTCCATTACTCCAATTCAAGTTGTGGAGCTTTGATATATGTCAGAATAGCCACATGCAAAAAAATCACCTTAAAAAGAAAATATTTGATTTTTTCTCACCGTCCCTATTTTTCTTTTTTTTGAAGAATGGGAATGCACAGTGGGCTAGCCCCAATGGGCGCAGCGGAGCCAGCCTCCCAGCAGGCTAAAAAGTGCCAGCGGGTTCCAAGGCCAAACTGGCCGAACAAGCCCAGCACCCTCTAATCCTAGCGACACAGTAGTCTGCTCGATCCCCACTCGCTCTCTCCCTGCTCCATCCCCACGCGACTCAGGCACCCCGCCGCCGCCAGGGCACCCCCACCTCACCCGATCTCACGCCGCCTCACCCGCCGACCGGCCCTTCCTTTCATTGCATGGCCTCTCTCGCCCTTGCGCCCCCCTCCTCTCCTTTGTGCCTCCTTCTCCGGCCACCAGCGCCCTGGTCACCACCGCCTCCAGCAGCACTTCGTTCCGTTCCTTTTCCTTCGATCTGTTCCTTCCTTACATATGAACCAGTGAAAATACATGGAATTCAGCGAGGCGAGACTATGTATTGGAGTTTTGGAATTGGTAAGTGATGCGATGCTGAGGAGGCAACGTGGGTCAAGGCCCAATACAAAGCCGGGTACGGGGGATGGTGTATCGGATCGGGACTTTTATTAGCGATAGAATAGTACATGAACTCCGCGTGAACCGGTAACAAACGATGACGAATTAGTACCACCTCGCGTATATGTTTTAAATTTAAACTGGAAGCGTAAATTCACAAGAAGAAAGCGTATTGTGACGGTGAACCCACGGAGTCAATCTGTGCTTTATTATTAGGAAGAGATTATATTATTATTATATTATATTATTAAAAATAAAAATAAAAATAAAAAATAAAAAAAATAGGGAAAGATTTCATGTCCGGTGAAGTAGTTTCAAACGTGCAAGCAAATAAGTCGTTCCTTTGTTTTAAATTAGTCCCGTGTGATCAGCGTGACCAGATGATTAATTGGGTTCCTAATTAAGAAATAGTAGAATACAAGGGTCCACGTACAAGTTGTGCTAGTTAGCTTGTTTTTTATTCTCTCTCCGAGATGTAAAAGGACAGGATCGCCGTGTTAGTTTGAGACTTTGAATTGGTTAGTAGTTTAGGCCCTTACGGCTGGTTGATATGGATATAAAAGGCATCGTTCTGACTCCTGAGTCTTGTAAGCAGATTAGTTTTGGAGATTGATTTCTTATGCAGAGTTACCAGAGAAAAGTCCTAGGTCGGGCGACGCCAATATTGTGAGTTTTTGCGATCCTTGATCGGGGATTGTTGCTGCTACGCTGTCGTGATTAACCTTGGGTTTTGTCAGTGGATGGATCTTATAATACTATAAGGAAGGTGTGATATTTGCTGCCTACCGCAAGTTATTCCACTACAATGAAGCCCTAGAAGCTGAAGTACAGGCATTTCGGGAAGGACTAACATTGGCGATTGAGCATTCGAGCACCACGATTATGGTGCAGTCAGATTGTGCTACTGCTCTCAAAGCACTCTCTGATGCTTCTTTGGATAGATCAGCTTATGGCCACTTGATTCAGGAGATTAAGTTTTATCTAAATGATAGGGTTTGTATTCCTGTAAAGATTACTCGAGAACAGAATAGGGTTGCGGACTATTTAGCAAATTTTGGACGGCGTGGGGATAGCACAGCATGTTGGCTAGGGCATCCACCGCCATGTATCACTGCTTTAGTTGCTGAGGATTATAACTCTATCACATAGGAATAAAGCCCTATGATTCTTCGCAAAAAAAGCAGTGGCCATCGATTGGGTCAGTTTGGACGCGGGCGACGTGGGATGAGCGATAGTGGCAACAATATTGATGGCAAGAAAGCAGGGCCGAATCGAGGCGGTGGATATGGAGGCGGAGGCGTCCTACACGTCGGCGACGGTAGATTGAGCATGAAGGCTCGGATTGACAGTCCGGCAGGACAAAAAATCACGGACTGTTGGACTGATATTCTTTTGTGATCGTATATGTAGAAACTAAGTATATTTGTGTTTTTTTTGGTATGGTCGATGGATGATGTGATCTGGCACACGTTATGGATCAGATATATTTGAATTTGTAATTGCCCTTCACTGACAGGCATATAATGAATAACATTGGATGGCCGGCTTTCACATTCGTATCCGTGGACTGGTCTCTCCCTACCCGCGGATGAATACATTGTCCGGTTTGCAGGTCAGGTTGATGATGAACCAGAATAATTCAAATTCAACTCCATGCACGGGTTGAAAGTCTGAAAAGGGAAAAACGTGAACAAGGGTTGGTGCTAGAACTGCCTTGCATCGGATCGGGTAGAGTCTCCGAGACTGGACGCAACCAATTTCTTATCTTACCGAAATACTCTAGAAAAGAACATCACATCACATGCGTGCGGTGCAGTACGTAGAATTACCTGTACCATACTCCCTACCTGGACAGAGCAGAGCAGAGCAGTGCAGGGGTAGTAAATACGTAGAGCCTTTTATGACGCATTCATGCATCCACCTGCCAAATTAAGCGAGAAGGGGAAACCTGTCACGTCCAACACAGAAATTATTGCGTGCCCTGCCTCCCTCTCCATGTGGGCCAGATGCTATCCAGCCAAACAAGCCCTCAGTCGTCCCCCTCTCAGCCTCTCTCCTCTGGTTAGTACTCTACCACATCTTCTTCTTCCTCCCCCGGCCGGCCTCCCACTCCCCTGGTCAGTTCGAGGGAGGCTTCTTCTTCCTCCCCCGGCCGGCCGGTCTCCCACTCCCCTGGTCAGTTTGAGGGAGGCCGTGGCCCATAGGGATGAGGGGGAGATCTGGACAGACAGAGGATGAAGGACTTGGCGCGAGACAGAGCCTCTCTGGGTGGATCTCCGGCCCCTTGTTCAGCTCAGATAATCAACCGACCGGTATGCCGTCGGCCAGACGGATAGATCAGGACGAGGCACGGCCGGCCGCCCGAACTGGTACGTATACATGCTTCTCCCTCCATCAGACCTTTAATTTCTGGCTGAGTGCGCTCGCGCGCCCGTGGATCCATCCCATGGTTCCTTGGTTTGTAGAGTAGACTTGCGAGCTGCAGATCGAGAGTCCAGATCCCGCTCGCGAGCCTAGCCCTAGCTAGCTCAGCTCCGTCGGCCGACTGGGAATTAGTCAGCGGATCCTAATTCTACCCCTGCTGCCAGTGTTAATTAGCCGATCCACAACAACACATCGATCTATCCTCGATTCGATCGATTGCTACCAGCGCCATCTCTAGTACTATGTACACAACGTCCTCCAGCACAAGAGAGAGAGAGAGAGAGAGAGAGAGAGACCGGCGCGCGGATACATCAGCTACTCCCTCTCTAAAGAAATGTAGAGTGAATGAGTGACCAGTGGCTATGTCTTACCGTACCATGCTTGTTCCTGTCCGGATAGCTTTTTTTCTTTTCTTACAGCCATAGGAATCGATCGAATTTAGAGGTTGAGACACACAGAGACTGAGGTGTATGTGTGTGTGAGTTTTTCTTAATTTTCAGAACCAAGGGGCAGGCCGGCAGTGCAGATGCAAGCAATTTCCCAGCTCCCTCCACCACAAATACTTGTATGCATGTGTATATTTGAGAGCAATTCTAACGGGTTCTCTAAAAAGAGAGATCGAGCCTTGCAAACAGTTTTAGTCTCTTTACAAATTTTTATTTAATGGCTATATAGAGTAGCCAGGAAACGCAAAGTCATCTCAGGTGTCAGCGGCGGATGCCTCGAGCACGCCTAGAGTGGGCGCTCCTCGTCTGCCTTGGTGACGGCGTCATCTTCCGAGGAGGCGTTCTCCATCTCAAAGTGGGACTCCTCCTCCTCCTCCTCCTCCTCCTCTGTGTTGGCAATTGCAACGGCGGTCTCCCGCTTGTTGACAGGGTGGGTGGGGGGATGGAGCGTGACACCAACGCCTTCTTCGTCGCAAGGTTAAAATCAACGGGATACATTGCTTCCCTCCCCACGGGACTCAGCAGCATGGCAGGGGAAGTGGGCGACGGCTTATATAGCCGCGGGAGGGCGTAAAAACATGCGCAAGAGGTTCACATGGGGCCGGCGTTGGGAGGGATGGCTCGCACTCAGGGAAAAAGACGGTGATAGAGTGCACTCTACACTCCCTCCCCAAGCTCTAGATATAAAGAGACTAGTCTTTTTTAAAGTGCTCTTCTAATTTTTTTTATATAGAAGCTAGAGTTGGCTTTAAGGGATGTACCAGGTTTTCGGTACAAGTTTTGCTTGACGTAGTTCTGAAACATGGGTTGCCTCGATCCCTGAAAAACTTATAGTGCCTCCTTAGAGCATCTCTAGCCGATGGCCTCCCAGGGGGCTTAAAAATCGCCGCGTGAAAATTGGCTCTGGGGCGACTCGGTTCCCATGCGCCAATATCGACTCATTTTTGGCGCTATTGTGCCTGCTTTTCAGCCCACTTTCGACGAAAAATCGGCCCATTATCGGCGCAAATCGACTCATATTCGCCGTGGTTCGGCCTAATTCATCAGAAGTTATTTTTTTATCACATAGTTCATCACAGAAATTCAATAGAAATCAAAATAGTTCAACAAATAGTTTAATACAAATTATATAGTTCAACAAATAAAAACTCATATTTCATCACGCGTCGAGCTAGGCGTTGCCCTTGAGCCTCCATAGGTGCTCCACCAGATCCTACTGCAGTTGTTGATGCACCTGTGGGTCTCGGATCTCCTGACGCATATTGAGAAAGGTAGTCCAGGTTGTCGGTAGCTGGTGATCAACTTGCGCGAGAGGACCATGCCTATAATATGGTTCAGTGTCAAACACTGGCTCTTCCTGCTCGCTCTCAATGATCATGTTGTGCAAGATGACACAACAAGTCATGATCTTCCACATTTGATCTTTTGACCAGGTTTGAGCGGAGTATCGAACAACAGCAAATCAAGATTGGAGCACATCAAATGCCCGCTCGACATCCTTCTTGCAAACCTCTTGAACCATCGCAAAGTGAGAGTACTTGTCTCCTGCCATAGAGTTTGAGATAGTCTTCACAAATGTGGACCATCTCGGATAGATGCCATCCGCTAGGTAGTATCCGTTGTTGTAGTGTCGCCCATTGACCTCGAAGTTCGTCGGAGGAATGACCTTCAACAAACTTGACAAAGACAGCGGAGCACTGCAGTACGTTGACGTCGTTGTGAGTTTCTGGCATACCAAATAAGGAGTGCCAAATCTAGAGGTCATGTGTGGCCACTGCCTCAAGTAGCACACTGCAACCGCCTTTGGCGGCTTTGTACATTCCCTGCCAAGCAAATGGACAGTTCTTTCATTTCCAATGTATGCAGTCGATGCTTCCAAGCATCCCAGGGAAATCCTCTTGATGCATTCTATGCTAGGATCCGAGCAATGTCTTCAGCATTGGGTGATCGCAAGTATTGCGGTCCAAACACTGCTACCATTGCCGAACTTATACAAACACTCAATGGTCGTGGACTCGGCCATGCGTCCATAGTCGTCGAGTGAATCACCGGGAGCTCCGTATGCAAGCATCCTCATAGCTATCGTGCACTTCTGGATTGAGGTGAATCCAAGGTTGCCAGTGCAATCCTTCTTGCACTTGAAGTAGCTGTCAAACTCCCGGATGGAATTCACAATCCTGAGGAAAAGCTTTCAGCTCATCCGATAACAGCGCCGAAATACTTTGTCGCCGTGAAGTGGAGCGTCGGCGAAGTAGTCGGAGTATAGTATGCAATAGCCTTCCAGACGATGCCGGTTCTTTGCTTTCAGCCGCCCCGGCGCCGAGCCACCTCGCCGCGGCTTTTCATTGCTCGCGAGCAGGCCGGCCAGGGCAACGAGGACCATGAGATGATCCTCGTCCTGGACGTCGGCTTCCTCCTCCAGCAGCACCGCGAGTGCCTCCTCGTCATCCGAGTCCATCGCCGAGCAGGCAAATCGCCGAACACCTGGCGGGTATGGTGGGTGCGGAGCCGCCGGTATCCCGCCCTGCGCTGCCGGAGCGCCGGAAAACTCGCCCAGGAAGGTGGTGGAGAGGTTGCCGCGGCGAAACCTTCTCCGACGGGGAATGGCCTATCTAGCGATGGTGGGCGGTGAGCGCGCCAAGATCGGCAGGGTGGCGGCCGAGCGCGCGGGGGTGGAGGGTGAATCTGGATGATTGTCTTGACTTTTCTCCTGACAATGTGGCCCAGTCGTGTTTTTCCCTTCCGCCGGAGCCCCTGAGCGCTTCCCAGTGTGCTGGGTTCAGCCTGGGATCGTCAGGCCAAAAAACGGGCCGAGCCGACGGATTTCAGCGTCTTGGGGGGCGCGACTGGGGTGTTTTTTCGGCGCCGGCATAAAAAAAGTCGCCCTGGAGGGCCTGTTGGGGGACGCGACTGGAGATGCTCTTAGCTCGTAGCATTTGAAGGGCCCCTTCGATTCAAAGGAATTTCACAGGATTTGGATCCTCCGAAATTGTTCCTATGACGGTTGTTTGGTTCACATGATTGGAGTCCTAATGATTTTTGTTCATAGGAATTCTTGGGTAGAGATCCTTTGTTTTGGATTTGGAGGAAAATTCCATCCATTCAGAAGTCTTGGTAGAATTCCTTTGTTTTTCTTGTGCTATAAACACTGTTCCTTCTAAACTCCCGTAGTTTTCATAATTGGTGTGCGAGTCATGCTTGCACTCTTGATGTAACTGATTGCTAGCTTGAGACGAGCCCAAGTTTTCTTGTTAGTAGCCTTCGGGCAGATTGTAACCGGATGCTCGTTATTATAACAAAGCTCCCAATTTCGATACAATTTTTTTGTGTGCTTTTCATATTTCTGTGAATCAAAGAGACAATAAAAAGGTAGGTAGACGGAAAAGCAAATACAGGAATTCGTTGTAATTACGACAAGGAGTCCATCGTAATTACGGGCGGGTCCCGCTATTTTTTTATTTTTTATTTGCCTTGGGCTTTGAGGAAAACAACGAGCCAAATCAATTTATTCTCTCTCCTTTAGTAGTATTGTTATTATTATCAAATTTTTCGGTTCCTCTTTCGCGTATCCTTGCAACCCTAACCATGTTCTCCGTTCGCAGATGGGCGACCGCCCGCCCGCCGCTTGCGATACAATACATCGTCGAATCATCACACGTACGTGCACTCGCTCGATCGCCCGTATATCACATCTCGCCGGAGGGGCCAAGCGCAAGAAGAGACGAGGGCTTGGATCGTGGGTTGATCTGCATGCACGATGTGAAGTTTAATTGCGTACGTGCATCCAATGCATCGGTGGATGCATCAATGCCGTCACCTGTAAGCCTCCTGGACTTATTCATCTTTTTATTACTCTGTCGATCTCTTCTTGTGTACCCGTCTCCACCAATCCAATATGACCCTACTGACCAGATCAATCTGTCTATTTTCTTTTTCTTACAACAGGTCCTAAGCAGCTAGCTCTAGGTTTGTCTTGGAGGGCAGAAGGTGAACATGCGTGATGCGTGCTTCTAATGTGCTTCATCAGGTGTGCGGGATATCTAACTAGCTTTAATTAACAACAACAACAACAACAACAACAACAACAAAGCCTTCAATCCCAAACAAATTGAGGTAGGCTAGAGGTGAAACCCATAAATCTTTTGGGTTTCATCTCCATAAGAATGGCTGAGTTTTTACGTTGGCTCGCCAAGCCTATCTAGTTTTGATTAGTAGTAGAAAATATTTTGCACCGACGACATACCTTACAGTTTAGGTGGGATTTAGAGGAACATGCATCATTGAGATCAAATTCTGATCCACAAACATATATATACATATTTTTTTCCCGACCAGACTCAACTTTTCAATAAAAATATATATTTGTTTGCTCCAGATTTTTTGCCATACCACTCTCTTCTTCTTATGCTACATGTGATTTGCATTCTCTAAAAAAGTTCCATAAACATGGTACAAGATTTTAACCACATGGCAATTAGTTTATTCAATCGAGGCTTTATCTTCTGTATACGAAAAGAAAACCGCAATATCCTGGCGTGCCTGTCATCCAGACTCATAATGATTCCACTAAATCATGTAATCTTGCTTTTTTTTACTATATAATCGTAGCTCATAGCGCCTCATTCCCATGATGCATGCTTTGCAGGTATCAAATTGTGGAGGAAACAAACGAGATGACGATCCTGGGCATATGATATTTCTACTCTTCTCAAGTCGTTTGATCAGCCATTAATTATTCTACCAGGTTCGTACTCTATCTGCTGGAAATAAGCAAACATTAATTAGAAGATTCACTAATAGAGTTCTCCCAAACACTTGAACCCTATATTTTATTATTATTTGAGAATGCCTTGGTTCATTTTGTTGGAGCTGGCAAACCTTTGACCGGTCTCCACTCAGTGCATTCGCTAGTAGTAGATGCCCCGCATCCATGCCTTGGTTTTTGTCTACCCTTGGGTTTAATGGAAATAACCTGAAAGTGCCACTACGTATGCCACCCGACTCTAGGTATAAGAGCATCTACACCCGGACGCCTCAAACCCATCTCAAACGCTCGGGCGCGGACCGATCACTGACCGGTCATAAAAAAAACAACCTAACCGGATGCCTCAGATCGCCCTCAAAACGCCCGGGCTGACCGGCATCCCTCATATCTAGCCCAAATGTAGGGCAGATATGAGGCGGCCCGGGCGCGCCCGGGCGCATCCGCCACGTCCGCTCGGCCCACCCCGATCCCACAAAATCCTCATCTAGAACCAAACCCTAGCCTCACTTCACTTCGCTCCACTTTGGTCCAATCCGTCAACTCCTGAGTGCCGGCGGCCATGTCCAGCACCGGCAGCCACTCCGGCGGCTCCGGCGACGACAACTGGGATGCCTTCCTTCGCAGTGGTGCCAGAGACGAGGATGAGCCGGCCCTCCGCATTGCGCTGGAGCACTCGCAGGTGGACACGGCGCAACTCCGATTCAGGTGCGATGCCGCCTGTCGCCCATGGCTGCAGCGCCAGTGCCGGTCCTTCCTGCCCCATGCACGGATCCGCGATGACATCTCACTCGGTGTCGCCCCGTTCGCCGGCCTTCTCCACCTCCGGCTGCTGCTCCTCACGAGCGGCGGGTTCTAGTACCCGCTCCGCCGACGCCGCGGATGCACACTCCAAAATCGGAGGCATGCGCCGCCCGCCGCAAGAGGCAAAGGGCAAGGGAGATGGGGCCGCGTCGGACGCGGCTGTCGGTCCTCCCGCTACTGTCGCATGATGTCGGCGGTGCCCGATGAGGATGAGCTCTCCTCCAGTAGGTGTGCCGTCGGTTACTTACAACGATGGAGACGGACGCCTGGCGGCTTTGGAGGATTAACGCCAAGGTGCTCCGACTCAGCATTGAGCAGTCCGAGCGGGAGGCGGCGAGGGCAGCGGTGGAGGCGACGAGGGTGGCGAAGCTAAAGCGGAAGCATGACCGCATTGTCCGGCGCTTGAAGGACTACATCGTCATCTTCTCTTCCTCCTCTGACGACGGCAACGACAATGACGGCTCCGACGATGACCCACCTCCTGCCGCGGACGCCTACAACAGCGCCGGCGACCGAAATGGCAAAGGGTCGGCGAGTAAGTGGTGAAGCTCGATCCTCTCTCCGTTTATATAATCTAGCTCCTACTATCTAGTTAGAATTTGCCGGATGGTTGAACTGTGTGAATTATGCCCGTTTGATCATCTTTTGGTGATGTTTAATGCTAATTATGCCCGTTTGCAATCGATTATATGTCCAGTTCGTGCCGATTTTGGCCGTTTGGTGATCTACGTAGTATGTTGCATGATCTTGTGTGGGTATAGGGGCCCGGATATGAGATACGCGTCTGTGGACGCGTCGATTTGGGGACTAACTGGTCACTGTTCGTGGACACGCTAGGGCGCGCCCGCGAGCGTATAGGGTGCCAAATTTGGCAAGTCCGGCTGTAGATGCTCTAACTTGGGGTGCACCCACTGATTTAGGCACACCCCTAGACAATACTATATGCTTAATTTATAGTAATTCATAAGGCCATGGCAAACCTGACTTTCTTTCAACATTCACACATCATGCATCTAGCATGACATGAAATTCCAAGTCCATCCGGTTAACATATATTAAGTAAAAAAACAGCTACCAGTAGTGTTAAAAACGGATGTCCCAAATGCGGGTGGATGAATTCTGGGCAGGCGCTGGTTTGTTTGTTGGATTTAAGGGCACGTTTGGTTCATATGCTAAGTTTGTTATTATTTACCACACAACTTTTTTGCCATACATGCCTAATGTTAGATGATGAAAATTGGTGTCACATTTTGGTCCCATTTGTTCAACTTTAATTGGATTCGAATCACCTGTGGATTTGCTTCAGTAGCAAAGCTGAATCGTAGTGGTATAATCTTGCCACACTTTTTTGAGTCAATGACAAATGAGGGTCTAATTTTTTGTATGAAAAGAATCTTGCCACAAGTGTGGCTACAAACCAAACAAGGGCTAACTCAGTCAAAATTGCCTAAGTTGTGGCGTGGCAAAGTGTGGCAAGCTTAGTATGCCCAATCAAGCACACCCTAAAAACGTGGGGAAGGGGAAAACGTAGGAATTGTGCCTCATTGGTTTGTAGGATTCTAAAAGTGTAGGAATAGAGAAAATGGGGTCATCACACCTATTCAAACACTGCATAAATTTATGGTTGTTTGTTTGCATCACATAAAAATGATATTGTTTATATGTTTTCATGAGTTTTGGGCGGATGGAGAACTTTATGTAGGATTCAATCATAGGAAAGAGTCTATAAGATTGATTCAATCGTATATAATTCGAACACCAATTTCAAATGAAGAATGCAGAAAGTTTATAATCCACTGGGTCTTCCTTTTTAGGGCTTTGTTGGTTTGTAGGATTCTAAGAACTCAAGAATAAAAAAACACAAAAATATGATAGGAATGCACATGCAAAACAGAGGGTGATAAACACACTTCAACTTGGTTGTTTGGTTCACAGGAATTGTAAAAGCACATGAATTCAAATTAAAATGGTCAAATTAAAGTCTTTGTGCATATGAATTTGAAAAGGAGGTTTGAGTGGATGTCAGGATTACTATATTTTCTTTTGAGGGCTCATTTAGTTTGGAGAAAACCAAAATGTCGGAATTAGAAGTAGTATAGGAATGTGATAGGATGGCACTTGCCATTTGTAACAAATTGCATTGCCTCGTTCCAATGCAAAACATGAGCTTTTGGGTGGATGTATAGTTTCCTCAAAAAATACAAAAAATGAATAGCATTCCTAAGGAATTCATGTACTCGTTTCCTATAAACTGAATGCGTCTATAGGAAACTTTCCTCTGGAATCCTCATTCCTATATTTTTTACTACGAAAATCCTCCAAACCTAATGAAGCCTGAAACTGGGTTCAAAGGAAAATTTCCTTATTTCCTTCATTTTTCCTTGCCTCATTCCTTGGAACCAAAAACATAAATAATATCACCACAGGAAAAATCCCTATTCCTACGATTTTCCTCCACTTTCCCTTTGAACCAAAGGAGTCATTCGAGTTGCCATGTGTGACGTGCCAGATCGCTTCGAATGGCCCTGCGATGCATCACGCAAATACACAGCCAGCTCCACGTACAAGAGACTTTGCATTGGCTACATCCGTTCCCCGACGGCCGGCTGCATCTGGCGCAGCTGGGCACCACTCAAGTGCAAGATCTTCATGTGGTTGGCTTGTCAGTACCGGTTGTGGACATCCGACCGCCGCGCCCGGCATGGCCTTCAAGATGCCCCATCCCCTTGCTACACTTGCCTTCAAGAGGAGGATAATGCAGATCATATTCTCGCACAGTGTGTCTACGCTCGTGAGGGGTGGCACTCCTGTTTCAGCGCATGGAACATCACCATACACACATCAGACACAAACGCCACGTTCCTAAATTGGTGGCTGGACCAAAGGAGACGATTCACTGGGAGGAGCAAGAGAAGCGTGGACTCAATCGTTATTCTCATTGCGTGGGCGCTATGGAAGCAACGCAATGCGCGAGTCTTCAACAATAGATCAAGACGGATATCTCCATTGCAACTCAGAGATGACATTCAAGAGGAGATTGAAGATTGGAAGAAGGCCGGTCTCGGCGGTGTCGGAGCTCTAGATCCTTTTACGAGAGAGTAGTCTAAGTGTTCTTGGGTGTAGGAGTGGTGTGTCCCCCCCCCCCCCCCCCCCCCCCCCCCGGACGACTTGTTCGCATCTCGTCCGGGATCTTGTACATAAACTTCTGCCTTCTATAAAACTACGGTATGCCATTGGCGTACTCTTGAAAAAAAGGTTGCCATGTGTGAAGCACGAGACCAATGTCCTTAGTGGCGCACTAGCATCACAATAAAGCCTTTTATGCAATTTGAAATTTGATTTTAATTTGACCGTGCTTACAACCAGACGCCCAAATTTACAAAATCATAGTGTCTTGCTACCGTTTCCCTTTATAACAACATTTATTTATTGAATCCTGCAAACTGAAAACCCCATTTGTTAAGTTCTCCTACACAAGAAACAGCAGCATAGGTGAATTTTGACGAAAGATTTTGGTTTATGCCACCGTTGTTATTGAGACGGGGAAAAAAATCACAAGGAGGATGGACTCGTAGAATCCATTCCTTTACTAATAAATATAAATTGAATAATGCAAAGTAGTTTTGCTAGAGAAACTGGAACCACTTCCCCTGTCCACGCGAACCAATCCGTGACTGCCGGGCCGCGGGTCGGGAGGAGAGGCGGCTAAACCCTAACGCGGCGCGCGGCGGGGGCAGCCGACGCAGCGCGCGGCCTCGCCGGGGCCGACCGACGAGCCGCCCCGTCCTGCCCCCCTCGGCAGGCTGCTCGTCCCGCTGCCTCCCTAGGCGAGCCGCTCGCCCCGCTGCCTCCCCAGGCGAGCCGCTCGTCCCGCTGCCCCCTCGGCGAGCTGCTCGTGCCGCTGCTTCCCTCGGCGGCCGGCGAGCTCCACAGAGCTTCCACACTCCTTGCCTTCCCCGTCAGCCGGTATGCTTTCTTTCTCAAGCACAAACTTCTTCAGATCTGTTCCCCTTCCCTCTGCCGTTCCCCTGATTTCCTGTAAGGTTGTAGATATCACGCTGAGTTGTTCAGAGGGGGACGAGGCACAGAATCATCATGAGCCAGTTCGGATTTGCTGGGCGCCTTGGACGCAGGCCAGCTGCCTTGCAGCCACGGGTGTATTGGTTGTCGAATGTTCGTGTCATCTTAGAGCCAAGGCAATTCCGTATCTCAAATGTTAACAGGAAAAGAATAATACCTGATGTAAGCCACCATTTTGCTCATCTCTTAGTACTTGTATATTTCAGATTTTGCTTATTGTCAAGACTCTGTTCTAGATGGTGATGCTTTGCAAGTGTACAAAGTTGAAAGAGGCTGGTCATGTTCTTTGTACATATTAGTTTTGTAGGTTACATGGTGGCTAGTTCTTTGTGCTGCTCCGAGGCTTATGCTTTTGTGACTTTTGACTTTATTAGGAACTAAGAACACAAGTGGACAAAACATTCAAGGAGTTGCTTGGGTTGAATTCTGTGCAAACAATACAAGGACAACTTGATTCGATTGTGCTGACCTTTGGAAACTGCTGTGATCTTATCTTGCAAGGTACATTAACATCAATGATTAGTCCTCTGTTAAAATTTGTCAACATATTGTCTTGCACTATCTGAATTATCAAGCTTATAACAGCGACGACCTGAATTATCTGAATTTGCTACCATTTGGTTACTACCACAAGTTTGTCTGTTGACAAAACATGATCTAGGAAGGCATTTTGTTTGCTACGTCTTTTGAAATAGAATTCTGATTCGCGGCGACGATGATTGACCATTGCTGATATAAGCACGCTCTCTAGCAATCGAGTAAGCTGTGCGTATTAAGTTGGACCCTCCCTCGTCTCTTGGGGCCGTTTCGGTCCTGTACTAAGAGCAACTCCAGCAGATTCACCATATTTTTGGTGGCTCTGTCCTTGGGCGGTCATTTTTATGAGTGATAACCAGGGCAGCTCCACAACATAAACGGGTTGATTTGCTGATAAGAGATGATGGGGGTAGGTTATATGACTGAGTAAAGGCGAATCTGAGCCCCCTTCAAATGCAATTCTACTGCTCCTTGAGCATAGTGTGCTACGCTGTTCCTCTTTTTTTTATTTGTACTTGAAGGTGTTGCTTATTTATGCTCCTGTGTTTATAGCTGTTCTGTGTAAATATTTCTTCAATTTCATACCTTTTATTGCATAAGTTGTTCTTGCTCTTCTTTTGTTTCGGTGTTGCATCTGTCTGCACTATAGTACATGAAGTATCAGTAATTTTTTTTGATGCTATGTACTCAATTAGTTTTGTTCCCACTGTGCAACTTAAATGGATCGTCAGGGCCCCCAGCACAGTATACTTTGTGGTTTCACACATGCATAGTAAAATACTCAAAATCTGGTCAGGTCTGATGGTGCTCTATCTTGTACTTTAATAAGCATGCCTTGGAGCAAACTTTTATATCACCGCCCTTCTCCACAGAAGCATCTTCTAGTCATAAGCTAGTGTTGGTGGTGCTGTAATTTGTATGGTCAATCTGGTAACCAGTGCAACATGCTTGTCATATACTTTATGGATGCAACTGAGAGTGCATATGAGCATTAGATGGTGAGAATAATATGTGCTGTGCTTGGTCAGTAATTTTGGTAACTAGTGACACTAGCTCAGCACTACATGTGAGCCCTCGATAGGTTATGTATGATGCAATGTTCTTTCGCCATATATGTGTTAGTGTTCCTTAACAAAATGATAATGTTAAGTAAACTTCTTCAATATCGAAAGAATTCTTTGTACAGAGTTTTTTTAGTTCTATTGGATTTCTCATGAGAGTTTGTATACCGGTCTACCATTGTGTCTCTTCATAAATGCGGTCCTGCTGTGCAAGCCTGAGAAGCCTTTGTAATAGTTTGTGTCCGCTTGCAGTTTCTTTCTTTCAACTGCCATAATATGTGTGCAATTTCATCTTGATTCTAAAGTACATCTTTCCTTTCTTCTACTTGGAAGTTAGATGGAGGTCAGTTGGCATCAGGAGGATTGCATAGCCCAATGTCCTCTGTTGTCACATAATTTTGCAAGCTATTGGTGACCACAAATTATTACGGTTTCTGTGTGCCAAACAATGTTTTTTCCTTTTTCTGTTCATAATGTAAATGCTATTGTTTGTATTGCTATTGCTTGATGTTCTGCAAGATTTCCAAGTAATTTTTTTGTCACTATTTGGTTTTGCTTGATATTGTTTGTAAAGATTTCCATTCTGGTGCTTTACTTTCCATGTAAGAATGTAAAATGCAGTATAATTAGCGTATTTTGTTCTCCTAGTTCTTTATTGTTTGTGATAATTTTGTTGCTCTCAGGAGATAATTAGCGTATTTTCGCTTGGTTTGCCACATATCTAATCCATTCGGTTTGGTGCCAAGCGAGAAAGGGTCTCCCAACCAAATTTGTTGTTGATTGTAATTTGTGGGTTGGTATCACTCTATTGGTTCCAGTTGTGATCTTGTGCATTTGATGATATTGCTCTGTGTGGAACATATTTTACCATCTCCTACGTTTGGTTTCTGGAAGACTTGCTCCTAGCAAATTACTCGTTGAATGGCTTGTTTTAATCAGTTATGATTGTTGCCAGTGCTATTTGTTGTAACATGCATTTCATTCATTTAATGTAGAAAAAGAAGCTGTAGTTGGACTAGAGGAGGACCAGAAAGGAAATGCTCATTGCAGATGCGAAACTGTTTCATTCATTAAGGAATATGGTAAAATCTACAAGCTCTACACTTAAGTGATAAATTACAAATGGAAATTATATTTAACACAATGTCTTTGTTTTTGCAGATCCTCTGATTAAATCGTTAGAGGAAACATGTAAGAGGAATCATAAGTCCTTAACTTGTTTTGAAAAAGGTTTGTTGCTCCACTGCAACAAGGATCATCCACTGTTACTTGATGTATCTGATCTACTTCTGAGACACAAGTTAACATCAAAGGTGGTAGCTCGAATTGTAAAAGACTTTTATGATTATCGCTCTCGATTTGAAATTGAAGTAGCATGGATATCTGTGATGGCAAAACGGTTAGAGGGAAACAGTGAGCTGTTTGCAATGGCTATAGCAAAAATTACAGATTTGCAAAGTAAGGTTATAGAGTTAAGTGAAATATTCAATGACCTCCTTGTGTATGCAAAGGAGAATCCTAAAGATTTCAATATCCAGATTAGTTCTCTGCGTACACTAGGCATTCTAGTGGAGACCATCGGTCTTTACTCAAAAATTTCCTCTTGGGTCGACGAAGGAGTTGTTGGTGTTTGCTCTCTATGCAAGAATGTGAGGAGACTTTTGCTTCGGAGGAGAATTAATGCTTCAAGATTTCTCCGTATTGAGCAAAACATTATGAATGAAAGCCCAGAGGTATGCTGCTATCTAGTTATATGTTGCTGGTTGGTTATGTGAATATTACAATAGTTGACAGAAATGTATCTGACAACTAACATCCTTTTCAGACGAGGCAATCGGTTGATAGTCTTGAAAAAGAAGTGAGTAACATAAGGACATTATATAATGAGACGATGAGCCGACTTTCAGAGGTACTTTGTAAGTTTTAATTATCTGCTGCTTTTTTATTTCACTACAGCACAGTACCTTAATATGAAGTTGTACTAAGTGAGCGTCAATTAATTTGGATTGGAGGGAGTACCTTAAATTTGATTAGTCGAGCTATCTGGACAAAAAAAAGCCCAACTTTATTTGGTGTGGGAATTAATGGCTAGTGTGATACACTTATGTAGATAATCATGCTAATATACTTTCTTTTGTCACACCCACTTTCCCAATGACTGAGTTAGCTTGAGTTGTGGTCAGCCACTAGAAACTTTTCATGTATTGGCTAAATTATTTGAGGTAGTACTCGCATTCTAGTTCCCCTTACTCTTGGACGCTGTGGATGGCGGTCCACAGCTGCTAAATTTTGTATAGAGGCATTCCAAGGGTAGCATGTCCAAACCAACAACTTTTTGCACTAGAAGTCCAAATTAACGACCATGCCCTTGTGCTAGATTCTATAAGACGAAGAATGGCTCTGTGGTTGTTTCTGAACTAGGCTCCATGCCTCGAACTTTTCTGCTATCTCTTGACTAGCTAACTATACGGTATAGTTTATTCAATGCATTAACTAATGCAGTCTCTGTAAGGGCAAAAGAAATTTTATTTATTTTTAATTATAGTATCTTAAATGAGTAAAGATAAACTTCTATATGTAGTATATTTCTGATTTACATGGATATATGAATTACGTGCTAAACTAATCATTTAAATTGGACCTATTTTCAGGATGTGCAAGGACATGAAGCAACTGAATACAGTAAGTATCCTCATTTGAACTACATTGCCTTTAAATTGCATGAATATCCTTTAGGAAATGACCATGTGTGAGCTTATCTTGAATATTAATGAAATCTGTTCCTTATGACAGTCTTCAAGAAAGCAAAAGGTCACTCTGATTTGAGCTGGAGGTGGAGAAAATGGAATGGCAGGAACATTGCGCCAGCCCTCAGGAAGCAGGGGAGAGGTCTGTGTAGACTGTTCTTTTACTTCTATTCTTGGGAAAATCTTATCCTTACACAGCCGCTGTTTCTAATGCGATTTCTTCCTTACAGAGAGCACATGCATGCATGCATGCAAAGATCTCCCACCTCATGATGACATCACCACATTAATTGCTAAATATGAATTTGTGAAATGATTTTATCTCACAAACCATAATCCGGTTAAGCTATCTGTCTTCACTAGAGAATTCGAGCTTCACCGGCAAGTTCGTCTCGACGTGGACGTGGGACTCAAAACAAGATCCCATGTTGTCTTGTTTTGACTATTTTTTTCCGTCAGCACCGGTTGTTAGATTTATATGACGTGGTTGCCACATTAATAGTATGTAGTTACCAAGAAATATATTACAAGTGTTTTAAGCATTCAATGTTATGCAGAGCTAGGGAACTGAGTTTTCAAATGTTAACAACGAGTAAAAGATGATATTATGCCACAAAAGTTGTATAATGCAAGTTTTACATGAGTGGATAATGACATCCAGTACCTAGTAAGTGACATTAATCTGGCAATTTCCGATGAAAAAAAGTTGTCGAAATATATCAGCATGTGCTACAGTGAAGGGAATTTCCAGATGTTACTAAGTAAAAGATGATATTATATCACATAAGTAGTATAATGCAAGTTTTACATGAGTAGATAATGACATTCATGAACCTGGTACTAAGTGACTATAATCTAGTAAGTGACATTAAACTGGCAATCGTATTCTCTTTTTATTTCAGACCTCTTTTCCCCTACTGCTTATTTATCGACGAAAAAACCCATCGAAACTAAGTCACTATAATCTGATAAGTGACATTAAACTGCAATTACCGACAAAACAAACCCATCTAATTTGTTTCATTTTGCTGCATGCATGTGTTAGTGGGGCCCTGCCCCCCTCACATGGCAGCGTGGGACACGTCCCACACGTATTGCAGTCTTTCATTATTTGATTATTAGAATCGAAATTTGAGAATGATTCTTTGATTATCAGAGCTATTTGAGAATGATTCTTTGATTATCAGAGCTAAACTTTGAGAATAATTTACAGGGAAATGTGGATATGTGTCAAGTGTGTCTTGCACCGAATCTCTTTACAAGAGAATGCACAGTTTTGTCAGTAATGTTGGAGGAAAAAGTTATCAGCCAGACGAGTTCATTCTTAAACTCTCACCAGACCATCTTGAAGATGTAGTCGTCGCATTTCTTGAAAAGTATCCAGGAAAAGGTTCTAAGATGTTGGATGTAATTTTAGAGAGAATGAAAGCAGACGGTGTATTAACTGAAGAAGCATACAAAAATGCAAATCAATCATTTGAGGTATGATTTGTCAGTTATGTTACTTTGTGCACTCAGTATTCTTTTAAACATCTCGTGACTTGGTATTTAGGAACAAAATTTGAAAGCTACTATGATAAGTCAAAGCGATTAGTAGGAGCATCCTCAGCAAGACCCCTAAACAAGACCATATACAGGTTTTAGGCTAAAAGAAGAAAAAAAGGCACCGAAAAAACCCACTCCAGCCACTATGTGTAGAAACTTAACCTCCATGCTCCCGTGCGGCGGCGGCGGCTGTGTCTTCACATGTCCCGCTTCCTCCCATACGGCCACTGTCCTCTTCCTGAGCTTCCCCGGGGCTCTTCCAGGCTCAGCTACCCACCCAAAACCGGTAGGAGGTTGGACACAGATCAGCAGTCCACCGCGCTCGTCCTTTGTACCTCCTGACATGTCCGATGCCCCGCAGATCCTCAGCCTTTTTCCTCGTGCCTGGTGGACCTCGACGGTTCCCGGTAGCCGGCTGTGGGAGTTACTGTCTTGGGCTTCCAGATCTGACTTTTGATCCGTTCTGTGATTAATCAAGTGGAAAAGTCTGTTTATTTGTTAGGTGTTGAAACATCAAATTAAATTGGATTGAGAATTGTGGTTGGTGGAATTGGAACTTGGATGTTATCAAAGTTGGTATTTTTTTAGCTGAAAGTTGAATGTTTGTCAACTGCAATTTGTAGTTCGGCACGTGTTATGCTAATTTAGGCTGAAAGTTGAATGTTTGTGTGAGTGAATGCCATAGATATTTGGTTTTATAATCCTCATGTATCCTTGCTTTCATCTATGTTAATCCTCATGTATTTGGTTTTATGCCTGAGAGCTTATCTCTCAAGATTTCTGCATTTCTTTTCGGCTCAATCACATCCAAGTTTCAATTGGCATTCTTTCACAAAAGCTTTTTCTTTTTTCTTTTCAAAGAACTAGATATCAGCCTGAACATAGGACACCTGGAATGCATTTGCCTGCATGGTTTTTGTCAGTTCACACCTACACACTAGGTATTTGATGGCACCTTGCCTGTGTGGTTGCTTAGTTAGCAATCTGAATTGCTTTGACATGCATATCAGGACATGTGTTTCTGATTCCAGCTGTAGCGTCCTGTGAATTCTGATGTTCCCTTTGTCAACATCCAAAGCGTGAGGGTTTTATGATCTTTATTGCCGAGAATATAGCGGGGGAAATAAGGGGGTGATCGGGTACTAGTATCATTTTCCTTGGATAAATATGTGAATTTACATCTTTTTGTTATTTTTTTACTTAGGTTAGTGAAAGCGGTTTTGCATATATCCAGACATGTAGGCCTACATGCATGCTCAGTTTTCCATACAGGCCTGCAAATATCTAAAAGTAGCTGATGAAATGCTATAATAAATACCAAAATTTGGTTTTGGTATGTCAATTGATCATCTTAGTCTTGGCCATCTGTATTGATTATAGAAGTTCCTTTTTTACCTACTTAGCATTCATAACTGATGGATTGATGTAAAAAGAAAAAGAAACATTGGCCATCATCAAATTATACATCCCCACCCCCCCCCCCCCTGCGCGCGCGCAAGCGCTGTAGATGGTCTTATAATAGTCTTTGATGCATAGCTTTATTTTATTTTAATGGTAATTCTATTTTACAGCATTATCATAGATACCGTATCAAAGAGTTTGAGGCGCTGAACGTTGCTAATGTTGATGCTGCTCGTAACAAGCTGAACAATGGAATAGCTCTTATTGGAAACTTCAAAATTACAACAGATTATCACAGACTTGGAAAAGATGATGTCTATGAGATTCAAAAGGGTGCTGCCTATGAGACAAATCCAGCAGGACAAGCCTGTTCACACTGTGTCGTAATCCTAGGCTACGGTGCCACAGAAGATGGCCTTCCATACTATATTTTCCAAAACTCCTATGGCCTAAACTGGGGATCGGAAGGATATGGCAGAATAGCTTGCAATAGCCTGAAGTATCTCTACTCGGCCAATGTATAGATTCTGAGAGCTGATGCGTGTACTGTGATGTAGGCTGACACCAACTATTTAGTGGTGGTCGAGCGTTATCATTCTGCTAGAGACACGTTACACTGGAGTTGGGGCGAAACTGACACATTCAAATGTTGTTAAAACAGTTGCCATGTTATGTAATATTCTCAATCTCTTAACATTTGTGATCACATTCATCTTTACGTTCTTGTAACAGACTTTAATTCTGCACTACATATCAACACGAGAGCTACCTTTTATAGTTTGTGCCCCTTATTTTTTTGAGGTGAAAACATTGTTCCGGGTATTTATAGTACTTTGTTAGTTCTAAATGTTTGTGCCTGGCATCTTGGTGGCTTTTTTTATGGGTAATAAACTTATCTAAGATAAAGAAAATTATTATTCTCTAAATAAATAGATAAAGAAATTTGTCTTGTGTCCTTGCATGTATATAAAGGTTTTCTTATTTATTTTTTAATTTTCTAGAGCATCTTGTTCATAGTAGAATGTCTGAGTTGCACCGTGGAGGAATTTGCAACTAAGTTTTGCAAAGTTTATTACTGTGTCCCACAGTTGCTAAATGACGCGTCGGTCCCTTAATCTCTTCAATTGGCGGCACATGAGTCGTTTAAGCTCCTTACAACCCATTAATTATCAGTCTCCAGTATAATCCTTGAGGTTCACCGCACATGCTCCGAATCAGCCACCAACGGGAAAAAATGACAAGCTCCAGCGAATAACATGCCATGGTGATCACGAAGGATCGCCCGCCTTGTGTCGGAGCTAATTTTTGTTTCTGAGGGTACGACCTTACCGAGCCTCCACTCCACTCACACGCTACTCTACTACTCTGACATACGTTGATCTCCAAACGCTCTTGCCGTGGCCCAAGTGGCCCAAGTCCTCAGATCGTCGAAGATCATGTCCACCGTGTCATGCTCGTTCTTGATCTGGCCCGATCCAAACACCTTCGTGTTCCTATGCTTCCATAACGTCGAGCAGATAAGCATTACAAAGTGTTAAAACCTTTCCGAGATTGCTTATGAATTCGCTTTCTGACATCCGACCATCATTGCACCAACCTTGAGTCATTGGTTGGGCAAATCTCCATCGTCAACCTCATCCTAGCAATGCAACTGAACCACACTTGCCTCGAGAATACACATTGCTGCAGAATGTGATCTACAGTGTTCTCCTTTTGGTCACATAGGAAGCATTTTGATGTTTGATCTTGCAGACCGTGTCTAGCCCTTCTGTCCGATGTCCATAAACGATATTGCATAGCCAGCCACATGAAAATTTTGCACGCCAGAGGTGCCCAACACTTCCAAATGGCTCCAAAGGAGTGAAATCTAACTCCTCCCTCACAAAGCATCTTATAGGCAGATGATGCAGAGTACGTTCCTGGCGCATTCCAAGCCCAAATGGGGTTGTCCTCGGTCCGAGCATCCAGTTGCACCTCCTCTAAGATCTCCCAAAGGCCTATAAAGTGGGTTAAGCCTTCCGTGCACAAGTTACCCACCCCATCATTCATCCAAGAGTGCATACACAAAGCATCGCGAACAAGTCTCCTGTTAGCAACTTGCGTACGAACTGACATCGCGACCAGAGGAGCGATTTCCGCGATGGTTGCGCCATGAAGCCACCTATCTTTCCAAAACAAAATTTTGTCTCCCGCTCCAACCTTCCATTTTACCAAGCTTTCAAAAGCTCGAACAACCGGTTTGTCCGCGGTCAAGCTGAGCCCTTGCCACGGCCTGGAGGCATCCGTGCGTCTAAGCCATTCCCATCTCAATCAGAGGGCAATGCCATGCTTGTGTAGATCAATGACGCCAAGTCCTCCCATGTGCTTTGGCCTACACACTCTTGCCCACGATACTACACATTTGCCTCCCTTAACTTCCTCAGTCCCGACCCAAAAGAAAGCCCGACAGCCTTTGTCCACTCTTTCAAGAGCCCATTTTGGTGCCTCCACAATCATGAGGTGGTGAGTAGCCCGCGCTCTCATGACTTGGTTGACAAGAACCAGCCTGCCGGGTCTAGTCACCAAACCCCTTTGCCATCCCGGCAAGATGTGAAGGGCAGCGTCCACCATCGGCTGCCACTCCGATCTTTTCAGCTGCCAAATGCTTAGCTGCAATCCTAGATATTTGCATGGGAAGGTGGCAATCTTCCAGGGCAACGCCGACTTCACAATCTCCTCGTCCTCAGGCTCCGCCCTAATCATGATAGCCGCAGATTTGGCAAAATTCACTTTAAGCCCAGATGCTATTCCGAAGACGGTAAGTGTTTCTTTGACAAATAGGAGATCCGGCCGTGTGGGTTTGATGAAAAGAACCACATCGTCAGCATACAGGGACAGTCGCTGCACTGGGCTACATCCATCGATGGCACTCATCACTCCAGCCTCATGTGCCTTGATAATGGCAATAACAAAGAGTAAAGGTGAGATCGAGTCCCCTTGCCTCAGTCCTTTAGCATGCATAAACTTGTCGCCTGCACAACCATTAACGAGCACTCTGGAGCTAGCTATAGTTGTAACACCCCGGATGTAACTTTCCCTATTTGTACTCCAACTCTTGCCGTTTCCGGCGCTAAGTTATATTTATTTCCTCGGGTTCGGGTTTTGTCTCCGTGTGTTGTTGTCGTTGTCATGCATCTCATATCATGTCTTCATGTGCATTGCATCTGCATACGTGTTTGTCTCATGCGTTCGAGCATTTTCCCCGTTGTCCGTTTTGCATTCCGACGCTTCTTTCTCCTCCGGTGGTCATTTCTAGCTTTCTTTCGTGTGTGGGGATTAAACATTTCCGGATTGGACCGAGACTTGCCAAGCGGCCTTGGTTTACTATCGGTAGACCGCCTGTCAAGTTTCGTACCATTTGGACTTCGTTTGATACTCCAACGGTTAACCGAGGGACCGAAAAGGCCTCATGTGTGTTGCAGCCCAACACCCCTCCAGTTTGGCCCAAAACCCACCTAACTCTGCTCCATCATCTAGAGCGTTCGATCATGATCGCGTGGCCGAAAACCGCACCTCATTTGGACTCTCCTAGCTCCCTCTATGCCTATAAATAGGTCCTCCTCGAAAATCTCGGATCCCCTCCCCAAAACCCTAGTCATCTTCCTCCTCTCGCCGCCGGACACGTCCGATTCGGGCCGGACGTGTCCGACTTACCCCGCCGCCGCCACGTGTCGCCGCGCCATTTGCCCGTCGCCCGCCGCCGCCGAGGCCCGCGCGGCCCGACCGCGGCCCCCGCGCACCACTCGCCCGACCCCGCCGCCCGGCTCCCTCATCCGCTGCCCGCGCCCGAGCCGCCCCGCTCCGGCAGCCCCTCCGCTCCGGCCGCCGCCTGCCGTCACCGCCCCGCCGCACTCCTCGCCGGCGCCGCCCGCGCCAACCACGCCGGCGACCGCGCCCCGGCGCGCCTCCACCTCGCCGGCCCCGGATCCGGCGACCCGGCCCCTCTCCGGCGACCTCCGCCTCTTCCCCGACGAACTCCGGCGGTGAACAGTGTTCTCCGGCGACCGCCTCGGGAAGCGTGCAGTTCTGGATCCAAAATCCATGAGGGTTGACTTTTCTCTCCGAACCCTAATTTTTGTGCAATGTTCATCATGCTATATCTCCGCATCCATAGCTCCGTTTTGGGCATATAGCATATCAAAATGTTCGTCTCAGAGAGTACATCATTTCATTCCATTGCATTATTTTCATTTGAGTTCATCTTGATGCCCGAAATGCTGTTAGAAGAGGGCTTCGTGAGTTAATTGTCAGATCTGCTAGTTCATCTTAGACATTTGTCATTTTTGCCATGATATTTGTGTGCATGATATGCCTGTGAGTTCTACATATGTTTTGTTAAGGGTTTTGTCATCTTTCCAGAGGTGCAACCCATGTATTTTTAGGATGTGTGTAGTGACTTGTGCAAGCTTGCAAAGTGGTGTACTTGCTAATTCTGTTTTCAGGGACTTAGTGTTTTCACTAAGTCCTGGGATTGTTTATCTCATGATGCCATATGTTCTTGTTGTTTCCTAGTGATCCATGCCTCTTTTGAGGATGATCAGTAAGGGAGTTTTGTTAATCTTGTAGTGCTCTATCCATCCATGTCTTTGTTTGCAATTATGGAGCACCCTAGCTTGAGTCAATCGAGCTCTACTTTTGCTTCGTTGCGAATCTGGGCAGATCGCCAACTTGTTTGCGATTTTGCCGATGTTATTGTAGTTGATCCGTGCATGCTATGCCATTGTTCTTGCCATGTCTAACTTGCATTTTATGCCTTCTTGATGGGTGTATGCTTGCCTTGCCATGACTTGCACCGTAGTGAGTGCATCGAGGTCGTAAACAGGCCTTCGTGAGTTATGTTTCAGCATGTCCCAGTTTTCACTAAGTCTGAAAACTGATTATGTTTTTGCTATGTTCGTGTGCTTGTTAGTATATTTTGTGATCCATTTTGGCTCAAGGTCACTAAGGGACTTTTGTTAAGCTTGTTGAGTAGCTCCATGCCATGTCTTTCTTTGTCATGTTCAGGTCCTGTAGCATGTTGTTTTATTGCTCCGAAGAGGGCTATATGATCTGAAATTCCAGACAAGTGTTAATTTCACTAAGTCTGAGATCTGTTTTACCATTTGCGTTTTTGCCATGCTTGTTTGAATCTGTTAATGGATGAATTGGCCATAACTCAGTGCTAGACTTTTGTTAAGCATCTTGAATGCTTCCCTGCCATGAAAGATGCTTCCCTGCCATGTATTTTGATGTCATGTTTGGGTGCTGTAGCATGTTCATTTCGTTGCATTTAGATGCCTACTTGCTGTAAATCGCAGACCGGTGTCATATTTGAATCGCTTGCCATTTCCAAACCGTAACTCCGATTCCGGCATTCTTTATATCGTTTTCAAGCGATTTCATCTCATCTTTCCAGTGGCACCCTTGGAATTCCAAGTTGAGGCCAGGTTCATGCATTTCCTGTCATATCTTGCATTTTGCATCCCGCATCGCATCCCGCATAGCATATCATCTTTGCATCGTGTTGCTTGGTCTTGCACGTGGTTGATTGTATCCTTGTTGCTTGTTTGTCTTGTTTGGGTAGAGCCAGGAGACGAGTTCGCTAACGAGGAGCCCGTTGAGTCTGCTTTTGAGGATCCAGTCAACTCTGACAACTGTGCAGGCAAGATGATCATACCCTCGAAATCACTACTATCTTTGCTATGCTAGTTTGCTCGCTCTTTTGCTATGCCATTGCTACGATGCCTACCACTTGCTTGCAAGCCTCCCAAATTGCCATGTCAAACCTCTAACCCACCATGTCCTAGCAAACCGTTGATTGGCTATGTTACCGCTTTGCTCAGCCCCTCTTATAGCGTTGCTAGTTGCAGGTGAAGATTGGAGGCCGTTCCTTGTTGGATCATTTATTTACTTGTTGGGATATCATTATATTACTTTGTTATCTTAATGCATCTATTTACTTGGTAAAGGGTGGAAGGCTCGGCCTCTCGCCTAGTGTTTTGTTCCACTCTTGCCGCCCTAGTTTCCATCATATCGGTGTTATGTTCCCGGATTTTGCGTTCCTTACGCGGTTGGGTTATAATGGGAACCCCTTGACAGTCCGCCTTGAATAAAACTCCTCCAGCAATGCCCAACCTTGGTTTTACCATTTGCCACCTAGCCTTTTCCCTTGGGTTTCGCGGACTCAAGGGTCATCCTATTTTAACCCCCCCCGGGCCAGTGCTCCTCTGAGTGTTGGTCCAACCTAGAGCACCGTGCGGGGCCGTCCCTTGGCAACTTGGGTTACGTTGGCTCCCGTTCGCTTAGCTTATCCGGTGTGCCCTGAGAACGAGATATGTGCAGCTCCTATCGGGATTTGTCGGCACAGCGGGCGGTGTTGCTGGACTTGTTTTACCATTGTCGGAGTTGTCTTGAATTACCGAGATACCGAGTCTGATCGGAACGTCTTGGGAGGAGGTCTATTCCTTCGTTGACCGTGAGAGCTTGTCATGGGCTAAGTTGGGACTCCCCTGTAGGGATTGAACTTTCGAAAGCCGTGCCCGCAGTTATGGGCAGATGGGAATTTGTTAATGTCCGGTTGTAGATAACTTGAACCTTAACTTAATTAAAATGAATCAACTGAGTGTGTTACCGTGATGGCCTCTTCTCGGCGGAGTCCGGGAAGTGGACACGGTGTTGGAGTAATGTTTGCGCAGGTTGCTCTCTAGTTTTTCGCTCGTGCTTTGCCTCCTCTTCTCGCTCTCTTTTGCGAATAAGTTAGCCACCATACTTGCTAGTCGCTTGCTGCAGCTCCACTCATATTTTACCCTTGCCTTACCTATTAGCTTAAATAGTCTTGATCGCGAGGGTGCGAGATTGCTGTCCCTGTGGCTCACAGATTACTATTACACCAGATGCAGGGCCTGATGATTCCGCTCCAGGAGACGCGTATGAGCTCAAGTGGGAGTTCGACGAAGACTCTCAACGATACTATGTTTCCTTTCCCGATGATCAGTAGTGGTGCCCAGTTGGGGGTGATTGGGACCGTGTCGCATGTTGGGTTCTCTTTTATTTTGGCGCCGTAGTCGGGCCATGAGTGTTTGGATGATGTAATGTTATTAATGTACTTGACTGACGTGGCGAGTATAAGCCAACTATGTTATATCCCCTTTATTATTTATATTACATGGGATGTTTGTGAAGATTGCCTAACTTGCGACATATGCCTTCAATGCGATTATGTCTCTAAGTCATGCCTCGACACGTGGGAGCTATAGTCGCATCGAGGGTGTTACAATAGTAAGGAGAGTTGCGACCCAAGAAATCCACCGCTCCGAAAAACCTTTGGCTCTTAACACTTCAAACAAGAACGGCCACGCCAAGGAGTCAAAGGCTTTAGTGATGTCGAGCTTGAGCAACACTCCTTTTGCTTTCCTTCTATGCATAGAACGTGCCATTTGCCTCACTATAAGGAAATTATCATGCAAACATCTCCCCTTGATGAATGCTGACTGGTTCACCTGGACAAGTTCCCCATGCGCGGTCTAAGTCTCGCGGTAAGAAGCTTAGATGCAATCTTGGGCATGCTGTGCACAAGGCTAATCGGCCGGAAATCAGAGACCGAACACGCATCTGGAGACTTCGGCAGGAGAGTGATCAAAGCTTGGTTTAGCCGCCCAAAACCCCTACCATTCCCAAGGAAAAGCTTATGAATTGCAGCAATGAGATCTGCCTTGATAACCTCCCAAGCTTTTTGAAAGAACAAGCCAATGAACCCGTCCGGTCCCGGTGCCTTGTCCGAGGGTAAGTCCTTGATGACTGCTCAAACCTCCTCCTCTGTAAACATACGGTCCTGCTCCAAGAGGTCAACATGAGAAACTCCAAGACCCTCCAAATCGAGCGTGGACTCTCGAGCTATGTCCTTGCCCAACAAATTCTTGTAAGCATTGTAAAAGGCTTCCTCCTTGCCTTTCTGATTAGTGATAGTGCGCCCCTCCATGCTCAAAGAAGGTATGTAGTTCTTCATTCGCCTCCCATTAGCCACCAAATGAAACAATTGCGTGTTAGCATCCCCTTCTTGAAGCCATGTTATTCTCGACCTTTGTCTAGCGATGGTCCTCTCTAGGGATGCCAGCCCTAGCACAAGTTGCTTCAGCGTTCTTCTAAGCCATCTTTCCTCCTCCGCAAGCCTACGGTTTTCCTGAGAGCAGTCGAACCGCATGATAACGATATTCGCTATGGCAATCTGCAACTTGATATTTCCAATCTCCCTTTGACCCCATGCGGCAAGAGCTCTAGCCGTGTTGCGCAGCATGATATCTAGCCGCATGAAAGGGTCCGTGATGCCAGGGTCACAAGTCCAAGCCTCCTTCACGACGTCCAAAAATATGTCCATTTTGACCCAAAACTTCTCAAAACGGAACCTCCTTTTATAATGCATAGGCTCATGGAGTGTGAGATGCAAAGCGCAGTGGTCTGAGTACTTGGTGGACAAAGCTTGCAGCAAACATTCCGGGTGATCAAGTTCCCAGTCAACAGAAACGAATGCACGATCAATCTTAGTTAGCATGGGCGTCTCCCTTTCGTTACTCCAGGTGAACTTGCGCCCATGCAAAAAGAGCTCCTTGAGCGCATTGTTGTCCACAAAATGCTTGAACTTCCCCATCATTCTCCGATCTAAGTTCGAGTTGTTTTTGTCTGCCGCCTAAAGGATAAGATTGAAGTCACCAATCACTAGCCATGGACCCGGGCATAGTGATCTTCTCTCCGAAAGCTCATTCAAGAAATTTATTTTTTGCTCATCCTCCTGCGGCCCATATACTACGGTTAACCACCAAGGTGTCCCCTCCTTAGGCGAGATAAAACCCGTGATGCAATGTGAGTCGTTGACAAAGTTCGTCACAAACACCCTTGTGGTGTCCCAAGCCACAAAAATGCCACCTCTCGTCTCTGACGCCGGTAAGTAAGTAAAACCATCATAGTTCGGTCCCATGCATTGCAATATTACATAAATGTTCACTTCCTCTAGCTTAGTTTCTAATATACATACAACCGCCGCACGAACAGAGTCCACAAAGCCTCTTAGTGCCTTCCTCTTGGCCGGGTTGTTAAGGCCTCTGACATTCCAACACGCCAACTCCAAGGCGTTGAAAGACATCGGGCAAGGATGGCTCCAACACCACCGAAGCCCTCGCACCTACTGCGCCATAATAGGCTCGTCCATCCCTGCCTCCCCTGCTAGATTGAGCGGTATTGCATTCCCAAAGATGGCCGTGATGGCCCTCAACTGTGGCTCCTGGAGCGGCGAGTCGAAAACCATACGCAGCTGACTTAGCGCTTCCTATGAAATGGCCAAATCATCACAGTCGAAACCCAACGTCTTGAGCAGCACCGCTTCGGCAGCCGAAGCCTTAGTCTTCCTGGATCCACCGGAGCAAACAAACCGAGTCGTGCGTCGCGGTGTGAACGGGTCTTGTCCAGTCCTTACCCCTCTTAGTCCTTCAAACTCCTTAAGGCCTTGTTCGGTTCCTTCAGATTTGAAGGGGTTTGGAGGGGATTGAGAGGGATTAAATCCCCCACAAGTCAAAATCCACCTCAATTCCCTCCAATCCTCTCCAATCCCCTTGTGGGAGGGATTAACGGAACAAGCAATAAGGAGTGGCGGCACAAGTTTCTTAAGAAGCCCGGCGCAAAAAGTTTTGATGTTTCCAAGCACGGCAATCTCCTTGGCCGAGAGATGCCCAGCATGGCGCTGCGACACATCCACATAGTCCACCGCGCCAAAATCTCCTTCCTGCATGCACTGTATGTAGTCACATTCGTGCATGAAATGGCGGGTTGCAACTCCTGTAGCTCGGGACCCACCACAGGCGCATCTGCATGCAGACCCACCTCTCCCGTCTCTGTCGTTAGCTGCAGCAAATCATCCACCGGGGCCCATCCATCTGCAACTTTGTCGGGCACCGCAGGGGAATCCTCGGCCCTTGCGCCGTCCTGGTCCGGCGCAGCCCCAACAGGCCGGTCCACCGCCAATCCCTCAGGCGTGCCCTAATTGGCCGAAATCGCAACCCCCAATGCATCAACCAGGCTAACGGACTCCAGCGCAATCGCTGCTGCCTTGGGATCCCCCGGGGCCTCGCTGCCAACCCGTGGCTGGCTCGCCTCCTCCCCTACTTTATCCACTTTGTCAGCCGCCTCTGTCTGGATCAGCAACTGCGGCTCGATATTGGCTGGCCCGTGATCCGCGGTCCTTCCATGGTCAAAAGCCACCACCGACAGTCCGCTTGGCGCCACCTGCGCAATCCTCAACATCACCGCAGCGGTCGGGGGAGTGGACCCACCGTCCCTGTCCGTATCTTCTGTGGCAGCATGCGCCACAGGAGGCACCAACACGGCCTCGACAGCCATCTGTCTGCTCTCTCCAGCCCCGGTTGCCACCGCGGTGACCACCGGCGTGCACGTCTTCGCCACCGTGCCCTGATCCATAGGTGGAATCCTCCAGTCCGACGGCCCGATACGCACCATCAAGGCATGCATGTAGGGACCGCCCGACGCCTCGCTGCCCGGCACACCTCCGTGTTGATCAAGAACACCTCTCGTCCACGGCAAGACACGCCACTCGCCCCGTCCAGGGAAGTCCCCGGAGTCCTTCGGCATCCCGCTCTGGCCACTTCCATCAGAACTTGGCGGCCTCAACCAGCGCTCCGGACCCTCATGGTCACGAATCCTTCCGATGTGAATAAGCGTCTTGTACTCCAGCAGCGCCCGAGACGTGGGCGTCCTCGCCGCCGGTCCTCCGTTCACCTCCGGCTCTGGCACCCAAAGCCGCCTGTCCACTGGCACCTCGTCCGGATCAACGCACCAGGCACGAAGCTTGAAGAGAGACAAATCCTCCCTGTTCTCGGTCTCCGGCGCCAAGCTCTCCACCAGGCACGACGAACCCAGGAGTTCCGCCGCCGTCTCGGACGTCCATGCGTGAGATGGGATCCCCTCGATCATGAGATCAACTTGCGAGTGCATCACCCTCGAAACAGCTTGAGCTTGTTTGAGCCATGTTTTAACAAAAAGCTTGAAGAAACCGTGCTTGATAGTGCCCGCTGCCAACGCCCTGTTGCGCAACTCCGGCGCCGCGAACACCACCAGAAAATCCTCGGGGTGGAACTTGTGAACCGAAAAACGGTGGCGTGGGATGCGCAGCTCCTCTGACAAAGCTTCAGCAGCTTCCTGGCAAGACACCGCTGGCCTGGTGCCGCCCACATAGGCCACCACTGCCAGCCTCAGGCGCTGCTCGAGGTCCTCCATCTCCGGTGTACGGTGGAGAACGCAGATATTGCCAGTAGCAGCCGCTGCAGCCGACGCCTGCCCAGACCCCACAGGTGCAGTGACAACCGGGACTGGCGAGGACCTCTCCAAGGGAGCGATCTGCCTAGTCGCCGGTGTCAGCCTACTCGCTGGTCCGGCCTGCGTCGACGGTTGCATAGCACGCACTACCTTGACCACCGCCTCCCGCCGGAGATCCTCCTCTGACCTAGGGCTCCTAGGCCGCTTGCACGCCGTCGAGATGTGACCCTCCAAGCCACACCTGATGCAGAGCAGAGGAAACCAGCAGTCTTCCCGACGGTGGCCCTCGCGGAAGCAGTTGAAGCAGAGGCCGAAAAGGTCCGCCAGGATCTCCCTCCTTTCCGGCGACGACGCCGGTGACCGCGAGGAGCGCGACCGAGCACCACCCAACGCCGCCTGCTGCCGAAGCGCCCTCCTTTTGCGCCACAGCGCCTTGCGCGACGGCCCCAACCTGCGCCACGGCGCAGCAGAACCCGCGGCCGCCCCCTGGTCGGCCCCGGCCGGCGCACCTCCAGCTCCTGTCGAGAACCCCTCAGATCCCAACAAACCGGACAACCCTAGGCCGGAGACTATGGGCTGCAGCCTAGAGGAAACAAAAGCCGGGCTGACAGAGCTGGAAGCCATGGCGAAAACCCGCGCGGACGACACGAACAGAAGCAGGTAGCACCAGGGCCCGAGCGGCCGCTGGCGAGAGAGAGAGAGGACGCCGGGGCCGGAGTGGCCGCCGGCGGGGGGAGGGAGCAAGGGGAGCGGGGGAGCCGAGCTCAATAATTTGAATGGAACCTTTGCCAGATGCTCCTACGTCGGAGCTAAATTCACAGCTTGACACCATGGTGATTGTAATGTGCTATCTGCGAGCCCGCTCCTCGCCTTGTATAGCATACTCGGGGTAGAGTCTTTCACGGCTCATTTCTTGTCTTGTACGCCAAATCCTCCAGAGTTTTTGTGTAATTCTCCACTGGGCCGCCTAAAGTGGCCCAGGATGAAACCGACCTAGGGGGCCTCGGCCCGGCCCACCAGGTCGGGAACTGACAAGTGAGAGACCCCTCGGCCGGGTACACTATTAGTAGCCCCTGAACTGGTCTTTAAGCTTCGCTGCACCTCGGCTCCTCCGAGCTGCACGTCGTCTTTTGTTGCTGGACTCAAAATAGGTTCAACAGAAGCTTTCCCCATGATATCTTGCACAGCCAGGCTCCAGTTGGCGGTCTGCCTCCAAGGTGACATCAACCACGTCGGTCTTAGATAATGTTGAAGAAGGCAGCGGACCTGCAGAGAAGAAATATTTCCTGCACCTCGGCTCCTCTGAGCTACACGTCGTCTTCCACCGCTGGACTCGAAACAGGTACAACGAAAGCTTCCCCCATGATGGCTTGGCAAAGCCGGGCTCCAGTTGGCGGTCTGCCTCTGGGGTGACATCAACCACCTCGGTCTTAGACAATGTTGAAGGAGGCAGCCGTCCTGCAGAGAAGAAATATTCCCCATGCAGCCAACCTCTCGGCAGGACGGATTCCTTCGATGCGTCTCCATATGTCGCCCGGTCAGTTCTAACAAGCCAGGACAAATTCCTTTGATGCGTTTACAAAGTGCTGACAATCGATTGACTCTGGTTGTCAACAATCTACTAACAATTCTTTGGACTACATCATAGTCAATAATAGTGAATCGTCACAAACACGAGAGTGCATGAAGGTGTTTGATCATCACGCGTATTGGCGAAGTTTAGTGTGGGGCTAGAGATTTTGTTTTAATTAAGCCTCCTCCCTCACACCCCCCTCAAAGTTAATCTAGCAACAAGAACAATCACACCTCCTGAGTCATCTTACCACCTCTAGTAACTACTCTAATAGCATGATCATTCATTTATTATTCATCTCATTAAGAAAATCATTTTGTGATTTAGAAACTTTTCCTAATTGAGTGTGAACCATGGATGCATGTTTACATAGGAATTTTACATCATTAGCAATTCTAAATATCAAACCACCCAAGCGTTCAATCATGATAGGAGTATGTTTCAGTTGATTGCTTACATATCTATTACATTTTTCTTGCTTCACAACAAAGCTATCAAAGTCGTTCAAGCATTGACTAGGAGATTTATTATATGGAACCTTCATCCAATCTACAAAGAGAATTTACCTCCACTACCTGTGTCCGGATGTCAAGTCCAGGTATTTCTTTGATAGGTGGTAAATTCTTAACATCTTTAGATTTAATGCCCTTTTCACTTTCATAGATTTGTTTGCCTCTTTCATATATTCCGGACTGAGGAATAGAATGCCTCTCTTCTTTGGAGTTGGTCTAGGTGGTGGTTCAGGAAGTTCCCAATCATTGGCATTCCTCAGTATATTATTTAATACTTCATGTGCTTGTTCAATAGTTTGTTTCCTGAAAACACAACCATCACAACTATCTAGGTAGTCCCTAGAAGCATCAATTAGTCCATTATAAAAAATATCAAGTATTTTATTTTTCTTAAGAGGATGATCAGGCAAAGCATTAAGTAATTAGAGAAGCCCCCCCAAGCTTGAGGGAGATTCTCTTCGTCAAATTGCACAAAGTTATATATTTCCTATAAAGCAGCTTGTTTCTTATGAGCAGGAAAATATTTTTCAGAGAAATAATAAATCCTATCCTGGGGACTATGCACACAATCAGGAGAAAGAGTATTAAACCATTCTTTAGCATCACGCTTTAATAAGAAAGGAAATAACTTAAGAATATAGTAATAGAATTTTTTTTCCCTCATGAGCAAATAGGGTGGCAATATCATTCAATTTAGTAAGATTTGCCATGACAGTTTCAGATTCTTAACCGCGAAAATGATCAGATTCTACCAAAGTAATAATTTCAGGATCAATCGAGAGTTCATAATCCTTATCAGTAACAAAGATAAGAGAATTAGCAAACTTAGGATCATATTTCATTCTCTCTATCATAGCTTTTTCTTTCAGCTTACTTAGTAATTTCTTAAGATCATCTCTATCATTACAAGCAAGAAATTATCTAGCTATCTCCCCATCCATAAGATAACCCTCGGGTATCTTAGGAATTTCAAGTCTAGTATGAGAGCTAGGCATAATAGGTGAATCATAACTTTCAATAGTTTCAACATTCTCAAATTCTTTAGCTTTAGCAATTTGTTCATCATGAAATTCACCTAGTGACACAGGTTCATCAAGCAAAGTACTAGCATCATCACAAGTTTCATTTATAACAGAAGTAGTATCATTGATTACTTGCGACATATCAGAATGAATAGTAGGTGGTGGTGTCGCAAACCTACTTAAAACATAAGGTGAATCAAGTACGGACCTAGATGGCAGTTCCTTACCTCCCCTCGTCTTAGAGGGTACAATCTTAGTCATAGCGTCTTTCAGATTCTTCATAGTGATCAACAGATTTAATTCCCAAGTGACTCAATAAGTAGATCCATGCTCCCCAGCAACGGCACCAGAAAAATATCTTGATGAACCACAAGTATGGGGAATCGCGACAGTCTTTGAGGGTAGTATTTCACCCAAGTTTATTGATTCGACACAAGGGGAGCCAAAGAAAATTTATGAGATTTAACAGTTGAGTTGTCAATTCAACCACACCTGAAGAACTAAATATCTGCAGCAAAGTGTTTAGTAGCACAGTAGTATGATAGTTTGACACCAGTGATAACAGTAGCAATTTTATAGTGATTGTAACAACAACAACAATAATAGTAACTTAGCAAAGATCAATATGAGCAAAGCATAGGCATTGGATCAGTGATGGATATTTGTACTGGATGTCGTTCATTGATGACCCACAAGTATAGGGGATCAATCGCAGTCCTTTCGATAAGTAAGAGTGTCAAACCCAACGAGCAAAAGGAAAAGACAATAGGTTTCCAGCAAGGTAATTTCTGCAAGCACTGAAATAGTCGGTAACAGGTAGTTTGATAGCTAGATAATTTGTAAGGATCAAGTAATGGGAACGGTAAATAAAGTGCAGCAAGGTAGTCCAATCCTTCTATGACAAAGGACACGCCAAAACGGTCTTTTATGATAAGCAAAGTGTTCTTGAAGGTACAGGGGAATTTCACCATATCACTTTCATCATGTTGGAACGATTCGTGTTCGCTACTTTCATAATTTGATATGTGGGTGGACCGGTGCTTAGGTGTTGCTCTTACTTGAACAAACCTCCTACTTATGATTAACCCCCTCGCAAGCATCCGCAACTACGAGAAAAGTATTAAGATAAAAACTAACCATAACATTAAACTTTTGGATCTAAATCGGTCCCTTACGAAGTAGCACATAAACTAGGGTTTAAACTTCTGTCACTCTAGCAACCAATCATCTAATAACTACTCCACAATGCATTCCCTTAGGCCCAAATATGGTGAACTGCCATGTAGTCGATGTTCATATGACACCACTAAGGGAATCACAACATACACACTAGTACGCGTCGGTGCTATACAAACAGTTTTAAACCCCTTTCCGCGACGGCATTTGGAACCGTCGCCTAGTGAGTGACGGCGATAGGGGGGTCCTTCCCACATGACACAGAAACCATTGGGGATATGCCCTCCTGGCACACATAGTTGGTAAAATGAGGTCGTGTGTGACCGGCGAGCGCTCAAATACAGAAATACATACAGTAGAGCTAAAAACACAATTATACATGCGAAATTGTTTCCGGTCGCAAGTACATCCCACACAGTCAGTCCCCGCTAAACGTTTCTATTCGTATGTACATCCCACACAGTCGCTCCAAGGAAAACATTTCCATTCACAGATACATCACACACAATTTTTCCTGTTAAATCATTTGTGATAGCGTTCCCATTGCACACGATATTAACAATTTTATCGTTTGCGTTATTGAATGCATCACACACGATGCGTAGAAGAAACTGTGTGGCAAAGGTTGTCCATCACACATAGTTTTTAGTGGTAAACGTTTGCGCAAGGTGGCCTAACACAAACAATTTTCAAGAGGATGTCGTGTGTGCAGTGGAGATTGATCGCACACGCAGTGGATCCTAGAAACATTTCTGATCCCCATGTCTATCGCAGACGTTTTGCTTTCGCAAACCATGTGCAGTGTAATCCCTAATTTAAAAGTCACATGTTTTGAATTTGAAAGTAGCCAATCACTTATTTCATATTCAACCATGTTTATTACAAATATAGGTTCAACCACGAATGCATAATTCGATGCACAGATACACATACTGAAGAACTACAGAAGCACCAAGTAAAGAATGATGAACCACAGTTGTACTAAAGACTGTAAGGAGAGAGGTGAAAGACATTCTGGTTGCTGGAGAAGGTGAAGCGGAATGCCCATATTGTGCCCTCCTCCATGCGTAATGCACGCACGACTTTAGGCCAACCCCTTGTGATGGCTGCCCGTCCATCCTTCACTGTCTTCATTACAACTTCTCGATGCTCATTGTTGTCTGGATGAAATACTTTACCCTTCATTGCGTGTCCACCAATCATGTACTTTGCGAGGTAATCTTGAGTGAACTGCTTCGGGAACCACTAGGAATGAAAAAGATTCAGACATTGTTGTCTAACAACTCATTATGGGCAGTAAAAATAGAAGGCTGCAGAGTTTGTAGTTACCATCCTACAGCTCACTGTTGTGTTGGATAGAGTATAAACAAATAATTTGCTTGCCACCATTCGTATCTTTTTTGCTAATAATCCTTATCAGTTTTCTCACTTGATGCTTGTTCATGAATATCTCATTGCCCCATACGCAAAAAGGGTGGACGCGTGGATCCTTGCCAAGGGCATATGTACCTACAAGCAACAAGTCAATATTAGAAGCTAACAAGTGTCCAGGCCTGGATCTATATGCACTACATTATGGAACGACGGTGGGAGTACAAGCCGAGGGATGAAGCTAACCTTGGCGGAAAATGGTGGCCACTCCCGTTGTTGTCCTGCATAAGTAGTGAAAAGGCATGATAAGTACAACAACCTTAACATCAAACAAATATAGAAAAGGTAAACAACATCATCTCCAAATGATAGCTTGAATGTGTTGGTTTCAGCATGCTGTTAAAGTAGATATAAAATTAAAGACAATGTTACCGACAGTAGGCTTAACAACCATCAAATATTGCAATTCAAACTGGTATTGTTGAAAATGAATAGAACGTAGGTAATGCTTAAACATCACACTAGATAAATGTGTAAAACTGAAATAAAGGGCACATGTTAACTACACCAGGAATAACTGGAACTAAATATAGCCGTTCAAACTGGTATTGATGTAGTCGAGTGGCACAGTTTCGACTTGCACATAGTGAACAACACATTGTGAATGACTGAAATAAACAAGGCATAAATGACCAGTATAACAACCAAATACAGCCATTGAAAACTGGACAGAGTCTCACTGCAACCAACCTAACAAGCAAATACAGGTAAACAAGGCATATGCTTGAAAACTAGACAAATGCTCACTTCAACCAACCTAACAAGCAGATAAAGATAAACAAGGCTTCTGCTTGATAACTAGACAAATACTAAAAAAGCAACCTAACAACAAAATACATATAAACAAGGCATCTGCTTGATAACTGGACAAATGCTAAAAAAACAACCTAACAACCTGCTACCTCTCGAGCACTGCATTGGTTTTCCCTTGAAGAGGAAAGGGTGATGCAGTAAAGTAGCGTATGTATTTCCCTCAGTTTTTGAGAACCAAGGTATCAATCCAGTAGGAGATCACACTCAAGTCCCACACACGCACCTACACAAACAAATAAGAACCTCACAACCAACGCGATAAAGGGGTTGTCAAGACCTTCACGGTCACTTACGAGAGTGAGATCTGATAGATATAATATGATAATATTTTTGGTATTTTTATGATAAAGAGAAATAAAGATGCAAAGTAAAATAAATGACAAAGGAAATAACTAAGTGTTGGAAGATTAATATGATGAAAGATAGACCCGGGGGCCATAGGTTTCACTAGTGGCTTCCCTCAAGAGCATAAGTATTACAGTGGGTAAACGAATTAATTTCGAGCAATTGATAGAATTGAGAATAGTTATGAGAATATCTAGGTATGATCATGTATATAGGCATCACGTCCGAGACAAGTAGACCGAAACGATTCTGCATCTACTACTATTACTCCACACATCGACCTCTATCCAGCATGCATCTAGAGTATTAAGTTCATAAGAACAGAGTAATGCTTTAAGGAAGATGACATGATGTAGAGGGATAAACTCATGCAATATGATATAAACCCCATCTTTTTATCCTCGATGGCAACAATACAATACGTGTTGGTTCCCTTTCTGCCACTGGGATCGAGCACCGCAAGATTGAACCCAAAGCTAAGCACTTCTCCCATTGCAAGAAAGATCAATCTAGTAGGCCAAACCAAACTGATAACTCGAAGAGACTTGCAAAGATAAACCAATCATACATAAAAGAATTTAGAGGAGAATCAAATATTGTTCATAGATAAACTGGATCATAAACCCACAATTCATCAGATCTCGACAAACACACCGCAAAAGAAGATTACATGGAATAGATCTCCAAGAAGATCGAGGAGAACTTTGTATTGAGATCCAAAGAGAGAGAAGAAGCCATCTAGCTAATAACCATGGACCCGAAGGTCTGAAGTAAACTACTCACACATCACCGGAGAGGCCATGGAGTTGATGTACAGGCCCTCCGTGATCAATGCCCCTCCGATGGAGCTCCGGAAAAGGCCCCAAGATGGGATCTCTCGGGTACAGAAGGTTGCGGCGGTGGAATTAGGTTTTCGTGGTGCTCTTGGATGTTTAGGGGGTACGTGGATATATATAGGAGGAAGAAGTACATCGGTGGAGCAACGGAGGGCCCACAAGGATGGAGGGCGTGCCCAGGGGGGTAGGCGCGCCCCCTGCCTCGTGCCTTCCTCCGTCGTTTCTTGACGCCCACTCCAAGTCTCCTGGATCACGTTTGTTGAGAAAATCACGTTCCCGAAGGTTTCATTCCGTTTGGACTCCGTTTGATATTCCTTTTCGTCGAAACCCTAAAATAGGCAAAAAACAGCAATTTGGGCTGGGCCTTCGGTTAGTAGGTTTGTCCCAAAAATGATATAAAAGTGTAAAATAAAGCCCATTGACATCCAAAATATATAATATAATAGCATGTAGCAATAAAAAATTATAGATACGTTGGAGACGTATCAAGCATCCCCAAGCTTAATTCCTGCTCGTCCTCGAGTAGTTAAATGATAAAAGAAGAAATTTTGATGTGGAATGCTTTCTAACATATTTCTCAATGTAATTTTTCTTTATTGTGGCATGAATGTTCAGATCCGAAAGATTCAAGATAAAAGTTTAATATTGACATAAAAATAATAATACTTCAAGCATACTGACTAAGCAATTATGTCTTCTCAAAATAACATGGCCAAAGAAAGTTATCCCTACAAAATCATAGTCTGGCTATGCTCTATCTTCACCACACAAAATATTTAAATCATGCACAACCCCGATGACAAGCCAAGCAATTGTTTCATACTTTTGATGTTCTCAAACCTTTTCAATCTTCACGCAATATATGAGCGTGAGCCATGGATATAGCACTATGGTGGAATAGAATGGTGGTTGTGGAGAAGACAAAAAGGAGAAGATAGTCTCACATCAACTAGGCATATGAACGGGCTATGGAGATGCCCATCAATAGATATCAATGTGAGTGAGTAGGGATTGCCATGCAACGGATGCACTAGAGCTATAAGTATATGAAAGCTCAACAAAAGAAACTAAGTGGGTGTGCATCCAACTTGCTTGCTCACAAAGACCTAGGGCATTTTGAGGAAGCCCATCATTGGAATATACAAGCCAAGTTCCATAATGAAAAATTCCCACTAGTATATGAAAGTGATATCATGAGAGACTCTCTATATGAGGAACATGGTGCTACTTTGAAACACAAGCGTGGAAAAAGGATAGTAGCATTGTCCCTTCTCTCTTTTTCTATCATTTTTTTATTTGTACTTTTTTTTTCTTTTTGGCCTCTTTTCTCTTTTTTTATTTTTCGTCCGGAGTCTCATCCCGACTTGTGGGGGAATCATAGTCTCCATCATCCTTTCCTCACCTGGGACAATGCTCTAATGATGATGATCATCACACTTCTTTTACTTACAACTCAAAAATTACAACTCAATACTTATAACAAAATATGACTCTATGTGAATGCCTCCGGCGGTGTACCAGGATGTGCAATGATGCATGAGTGACATGTATGAAGAATTATGAACGGTGGCTTTGCCACGAATACGATGTCAACTACATGATCATGCAAGCAATATGACAATGATGAAGCGTGTCATAATAACGGAACGGTGGAAAATTGCATGGCAATATATCTCGGAATGGCTATGGAAATGCCATAATAGGTATGTATGGTGGCTGTTTTGAGGAAGGTATATGGTGGGTTTATGGTACCGGCGAAAGTTGCGCGATACTAGAGAGGCTAGAAAAGGTGGAAGGGTGAGAGTGCGTATAATCCATGGACTCAACATTAGTCATAAATAACTCACATACTTGTTGCAAAAATCTATTAGTTATCAAAACAAAGTATTACGCGCATGCTCCTAGGGCGATAGATTGGTAGGAAAAGACCATCACTCGTCCCCGACCGCCACTAATAACGAAGACAATAAATAGATAAATGATGCTCCGACTTCATCACATAACGGTTCACCATATGTGCATGCTACGGGAATCACAAACTTCAACACAAGCATTTCTCAAATTCGCAACTACTCAATTAGCATGACTCTAATATCACCATCTCCATATCTCAAAACAATTATCAAGTATCAAACTTCTCATAGTATTCAATGCACTTCTATTAAAGTTTTTATATTATAGCAAATTTCCATGTTGTTCCTAAGGAATCTCAAAACAATATAAGTGAAGCATGAGAGAACAATAGTTTCTATAAAACAAATCCACCACCGTGCTCTAAAAGATATAAGTGAAGCACTAGAGCAAAAACTATATAGCTCAAAAGATATAAGTGAAGCACATAGAGTATTCTAATAAATTTCAAATCATGTGAGTCTCTCTCAAAAGGTGTGCACAGCAAGGATTATTGTGGTAAACTAAAAAGCAAAGACTCAAATCATACAAGACGCTCCAAGCAAAACACATATCGTGTGGTGAATAAAAATATAGCCCTAAGTAAAGTTACCGATAGACGAAGACGAAAGAGGGGATGCCTTCCGGGGCATCCCCAAGCTTAGGCTTTTTGGTGTCCTTGAATTTTACCTTGGGGTGCCATGGGCATCCCCAAGCTTAGGCTCTTGCCACTCTTTGTTCCATAATCCATCAAATCTTTACCCAAAACTTGAAAACTTCACAACACAAAACTCAAAATAGAAAATCTCGTGAGCTCCGTTAGCGAAAGAAAACAAAACACCACTTCAAGGTACTGTAATGAAATCATTCTTTATTTATATTGGTGTTAAACCTACTGTATTCCAACTTCTCTATGGTTTATAAACTCTTTTACTGTCCATAGATTCATCAAAATAAGCAAACAACACAAGAAAAAAACAGAATCTGTCAAAAACAGAACAGTCTGTAGTAATCTGTAGCTAACGCAACTTATGGAACCCCAAAATTCTAAAATAAATTTCTGGACGTGAGGAATTTATCTATTAATCAACTGCAAGAAGAATTAACTAAATAGCACCTTCGAAATAAAAATGGCAGCGATTCTTGTGAGCGCTAAAGTTTCTATTTTTTACAGCAAGATCAAAAAGACTTTCCCCAAGTCTTCCCAACGGTTCTACTTGTAACAGACACTAATTAAACAAAAAAACACAACCAAAACAGAGTCTAGATAAATTATTTATTACTAAACAGGAGCAAAAAGCAAGGAATAAAATTAAAATTGGGTTGCCTCCCAACAAGCGCTATCCTTTAACGCCCCTAGCTAGGCATAAAAGCAAGGATAGATCTAGGTATTGCCATAATAACAGGATAGATCACGAAAACTCATTTCATATTCTCTATGTTCAGCAACAAGTTTTCTTTGAGGCAAGCAAAAGTAATCAAAAGGGCTAAATTTAATGGGACAGAAGTCCCCAAGATCAATTTTGGGAGGTATAGGTTCCTCCTTTGGCCCTTCATATTGCACAACAAATTCATCATTATAAGCATTCTTTTGACAAAACTTCGTGACCCTATACTCGAGAGAATATCCTAGCTCTTTATTTCGAATAACAAAATCATTATTAAGTTCGGAAATTCTATCAACTAGAACATTGGTAGGGACCTTTTTTCTAAGGTTTTCATTAAAAGCAACATAGTCTAAAGATTGAAAACGCATTATTTCCTCTTGATCAAAGAGGATTGCCTCTATGGGAGGACGACCAGCGTCCACCCTATAGTGCACAAAGATTTCTTTGGCCTCTTTTATTATAAATCTGAACTCATGAGCCAAAAAGATAGTAGCGGCACGCTTAACAGAAGAATGCTCAATATTAGAAAATTCTAGGAAAATCCTTTGTATGCAATGATGCATGTGCATAAATTGCCTTTCAAGTTCAACTACAAGCATGGCGATAGCGTCCGCAAGACTACTAGTTTTATGAAGAATAGAACTACCCACAGAAGGTAAAGCACCGACACAAGTAAAGAAATCTTGGATAACTCTTTTTCCAATAATATTACCACTACCGATTCGAAATTTTTTTGTATGTAAGATAGGGGGTTCTTCAGCAGGAGCATCAGAATTTTACATGTTATTATTATTGTACATATCGACAATAATTTCCCCAATTTCAGGCATAACGACAGAAAATGCAAGGAGCAAAAGAAAGAGGGAGGCGAACAGAAAAGAGAGGGCGAATAAAACGGCAAGGATGAAGTGGGGGAGAGGAAAACGAGAGGCAAATGGAAAATAATGTAATGCGAGGGATAAGAGTTTGTGATGGGTACTTGGTATGTTTTGATTTGGTAACGGGACCAGAAATGACTCGTTGTTCGGAGTCAAATCTTGACTTGACTTGGCGCGAATCTCCCCGGCAACGGCGCCAGAAATCCTTCTTGCTACCTCTTGAGCACTACGTTGGTTTTCCCTTGAAGAGGAAAGGGTGATGCAGCAAAGTAGTATAAGTATTTCCCTCAGTTTTTGAGAACCAATGTATCAATCTAGTAGGAGATCACGCTCAAGTCCCATGCACCTACACAAACAAATAAGAACCTCACAACCAATGCGAGAAAGGGGTTGTCAAGCCCTTCACGGTCACTTACGAGAGTGAGATCTGATAGATAGGATAAGATAATATTTTTGGTATTTTTATGATAAAGAGAAATAAAGACGCAAAGTAAAATAAAAGGCAAAGGAAATAACTAAGTGTTGGAAGATTAATATGCTGAAAGATAGACCCGGGGGCCATAGGTTTCACTAGTGGCTTCTCTCAAGAGCATAAGTATTACGGTGGGTAAACGAATTACTGTCGAGCAATTGATAGAATTGACCATAGTTATGAGAATATCTAGGTATGATCATGTATATAGGCATCATGTCCGAGACAAGTAGACCGAAACGATTCTGCATCTACTACTATTACTCCACACATCGACCGCTATCCAGCATGCATCTAGAGTATTAAGTTCATAAGAATAGAGTAATGCTTTAAGGAAGATGACATGATGTAGAGAGATAAACTCATGCAATATGATATAAACCCCATCTTTTTATCCTCGATGGCAACAATACAATACGTGTCGGTTCCGTTTCTGTCACTGGGATCGAGCACCGCAAGATTGAACCCAAAGATAAGCACTTCTCCCATTGCAAGAAAGATCAAGCTAGTAGGCCAAACCAAACTGATAATTCGAAGAGACTTGCAAAGATAAACCAATCATACATAAAAGAATTCATAGGAGAATCAAATATTGTCCATAGATAAACTGGATCATAAACCCACAATTCATCGGATCTTGACAAAACACACCGCAAAAGAAGATTACATCGAATAGATCTCCAAGAAGATCGAGGAGAACTTTGTATTGAGATGCAAAGAGAGAGAAGAAGCTATCTAGCTAATAACTATGGACCCGAAGGTCTGAAGTAAACTACTCACACATCACCGGAGAGGCCATGGAGTTGATGTAGAGGCCCTCCGTGATCAATGCCCCCTTAGGTTTTCGTGGTGCTCTTGGATGTTTGGGGGGTACGTGGATATATATAGGAGGCAGAAGTACGTCGGTGGAGCAACGGAGGGCCCACGAGGGTGGAGGGTGCGCCCAGGGGGGGTAGGCGCGCCCCCCTGCCTTGTGGCTTCCTCCTTTGTTTCTTGATGCCCACTCCAAGTCTCCTGGATCACGTCTGTTGAGAAAATCACGTTCCCGAAGGTTTCATTCCGTTTGGACTCCATTGGATATTCCTTTTCGGCGAAACCCTAAAATAGGCAAAAACAACAATTTGGGCTGGGCCTCCGTTAGTAGGTTAGTCCCAAAAATGATATAAAAGTGTAAAATAAAGCCCATTGACATCCAAAATAGATAATATAATAGCATGGAGCAATCAAAAATTATAGATACGTTGGAGACGTATCACAACAAAATACAGATAAACAAGGCATCTGCTTGCTAACTGGACAAATGCTCACTGCAACCAAACTAAGAACCAAATACATATAAAAAGGCATCTGCTTGATAACTGGAAAAATGCTCACTCCAACCAACCTAACAACCAAATACAGATAAACAAGGCATCTACTCACTATAAACAACCAAATATAGCCATTCGTGAAACTGAAGTGGACAGTTCATACTTAAACATCACATAGCCCTATTCAACAATACATTTTTGCATAACTGAAATAATTAAACACGGCACAGTTAAAGCACCGCACGACAAATGCTACTACAACAAAGGGTACGGGTTGGCAAGCTAGAAAAGGTAAGATTTGCTGATAGAATGTTGCCTCACATTTCATGGACGGGATCCTTCTAGTTGGAAGAGCACATACCCATGGTGCGCTCTTTGATGTCACAGATGGGCTATTTCACCTTGGAAGAACCTTTGTGGGTGCCCTCCTCGTGGTCATGGTTGTGGTCGATGAGATCTGACTTGGCAATTGAGGATCCCAAGCCGCCGCCGTAGAACGTGTAATTCATAAATGACAAAATGGGCTCGATGGCGTATAAAGATCGCAAATCCTTGACCGCTTGGCGGATGATACGTCTCCAACGTATCTATAATTTTTGATTGCTCCATGCTATATTACCACTGTTTTGGACATTATTGGGCTTTATTATCCACTTTTATATTATTTTTGGGACTAACCTATTAACCAGAGGCCCAACCCAGAATTGCTGTTTTTTGCCTGTTTTAGGGTTTCGAAGAAAAGGAATATCAAACGGAGTCCAAACGGAATGAAACCTTCGAGAACGTGATTTTCTCACCGAATACAACTCAGGAGACTTGGACCCTACGTCAAACCAATCAACAGGAGGCCACGAGGTAGGGGGGCGCGCCTGCCCTCCCAGGCGCGCCCTCCACCCTCGTGGGCCCCCTGTTGCTCCACCGACGTACTTCTTCCTCCTATATATACCCACGTACCCCCAAACGATCAGATACGGAGGAAAAACCCTAGTTCCACCACCGTAACTTTCTGTATCCACGAGATCCCATCTTGGGGCCTGTTCCGGAGCTCCGCCGGAGGGGGCATCGATCACGGAGGGCTTCTACATCAACACCATAGCCTCTCCGATGAAGTGTGAGTAGTTTACTTCGGACCTACGGGTCCATAGTTAGTAGCTAGATGGCTTTTTCTCTCTTTTTGGATCTCAATACAATGTTCTCCCCCTCTCTTGTGGAGATCTATTCAATGTAATCTTCTTTTTGCGGTGTGTTTGTTGAGACTGATGAATTGTGGGTTTATGATCAAGTCTATCTATGAATAATATTTGAATCTTCTCTTAATTCTTTTATGTATGATTGGTTATCTTTGCAAGTCTCTTCAAATTATCAGTTTGGTTTGGCCTACTAGATTGATCTTTCTTGCAATGGGAGAAGTGCTTAGCTTTGGGTTCAATCTTGCGGTGTCCTTGCAGCAATGATCATGATTGGGGTGATTCTTCTTTTGATCTTGAAAATTTATTGAAGCCCCATGATGAATATGAGATTGATAATAATGTTTGCAATATTGAAAGTGGGTTTGGAAGAGTGTCAACTTTAGATCCCACATTTTTGGATAATGCTCAATCTTATGAAGTTTTTGATGAAAGTGGGTTTAAAGAGGTCATGGCTTTAGTTAATGTTAATCCCACTATTTTGGAAGAGTGTCAACTTTGCATGCATGTGGATCGTGTTGAAAATATTTTATGTGATAGCTATTTTGTTGAATTTGCTTATGATCCCACATGCAATTATTATGAGAGAGGAAAATATGGTGGTAGAAATTTTCATGTTACTAAATTACCTCTCGTTATGTTGAGATTGCTATTGTTTCTTTCCGCTTCCTTGCATATGCTAGTTTTTGCTTGCCTTGATAATGTGTTTGCCTATAAGATGCCTATGCATAGGAAGTATGTTAGACTTATATGTGTTTGTCACGTGTTTTATCATGCTCTCTTTGTGCTTCAATTCGTGTCTTTCGTGTGAGCATCATTAAAATTATCAATGCCTAGCTATAAGGCTTTGAAGAACAGCGCTTGTTGGGAGACAACCCAATATTTTTCTTTGCTGTTATTTAATAAATAAATTATTTAGCCTCTGTTTTGGTTGTGTTTTTTGTGTTTAATTAGTGTTTGTGCCAAGTAGAACCGTTGGGAAGACTTGGGGAAAGTCTTGTTGAACTTGCTGTAAAAAACAGAAACTTTAGCGCTCACGAGAACTGCTGTCATTTTTATTTTGAAAGTGATATTTAGTTAATTCTTTTTGAAGATGATTAATAGATAAATTCCTCACGTCCAGAAATTTATTTTAGAATTTTTGGGGTTTCCGATCTTGCGCTAGCTACAGATTACTACAGACTGTTCTGTTTTTGACAGATTCTGTTTTGCGTGTGTTGTTTGCTTATTTTGATGAATCTATGGCTAGTAAAATAGTTTATGAACCATAGGGAAGTTGGAATACAGTAGGTATAACACCCATATAAATAAAGAATTAGTTCATTACAGTACCTTGAAGTGGTCTTTTGTTTTATTTCGCTAAAGGAGCTCACGAGATTTTCTACTTTAAGTTTTGTGTTGTGAAGTTTTCAAGTTTTGGGTAAATATTTGATGGATTATGGAACAAGGAGTGGCAAGAGCCTAAGCTTGGGGATGCCCATGGCACCCCCAAGATAATCTAAGGAACCTAAAAGCCAAAGCTTGGGGATGCCCCGGAAGGCATCCCCTCTTTCGTCTACTTCTATCGGTAACTTTACTTGGAGCTATATTTTTATTTACCACATGATATGTGTTTTGCTTGGAGCGTCTTGTATTATTTGAGTCTTTATTTGTTAGTTTACCACGATCATCCTTTCTGTACACACCTTTTGAGAGAGCCATACATGATTTGAAATTTGTTAGAATACTCTATGTGCTTCGCTTATATCTTTTGAGTTATATAATTTTGCTCTAGTGCTTCACTTATATCTTTTAGAGCACGGTGGTGGATTTGTTTTATAGAAACTATTGATCTCTCATGCTTCACTTAGATTATTTTGAGAGTCTTAAATAGCATGGTAATTTTCTTAAAATCCTAATATGCTTGGTATGCAAGATTAATAATAAAAATTCTCTTATGAGTGTGTTGAATACTATGATAAGTTTTGATACTTGATAATTGTTTTGAGACATGGAGATGGTGATATTAAAGTCATTCTAGTTGAGTAGTTGTGAATTTGATAAATACTTGTGTTGAAGCTTGTGATTCCCGTAGCATGCACGGATCATGAACCGTTATGTGATGAAGTCGGAGCATGATTTATTTATTGTTTGTCTTCCTTATGAGTGGCGGTCGGGGACGAGCGATGGTCTTTTCCTACCAATCTATCCCCCTAGGAGCATGCGCGTAATAATTTGCTTCGATAACTTATAGATTTTTGCAATAAGTATATGAGTTCTTTATGACTAATATTGAGTCCATGGATTATACGCACTCTCACCCTTCCACCTTTGCTAGCCTCTCTAATACCGCGCACCTTTCGCCGGTATCATACACCCACCATATACCTTCCTCAAAACAGCCACCATACCTACCTATTATGGCATTTCCATAGCCATTCCGAGATATATTTCCATGCAACTTTCCACCGTTCCGTTTATGACACACTCCATCATTGTCATATTGCTTAGCATGATCATGTAGTTGACATAGTATTTGTGGCAAAGCCACTGTTCATAATTCTTTCATACTTGTCACTCATGCATCATTGCATATCCCGGTACACCACCGGAGGCATTCATATAGAGTCATATCTTGTTCTAAGTATCGAGTTGTAATTATTGAGTTGTAAGAAAAATAAAAGTGTGATGATCATCATTATTAGAGCATTGTACCAAGTGAGGAAAGGATGATGGAGACTATGATTCCCCCACAAGTCGGGATGAGACTCCGGACGAAAAATAAAAAAAGAAAGAAAGAAAAGAGGCCATAAAAAAAGAGAAAAGGCCCAAATAAAAAAATGAGAGAAAAGGAGAGAAGGGACAGTGTTACTATCCTTTTACCACGCTTGTGCTTCAAAGTAGCACCATGATCTTCATAGTAGAGAGTCTCTCATGTTGTCACTTTCATATACTAGTGGGAAGTTTTCATTATAGAATTTGGCTTGTATATTCCAATGATGGGCTTCCTCAAAATTGCCCTAGGTCTTCATGAGCAAGCAAGTTGGATGCACACCCAATTAGTTCTTTTTGAGCTTTCATATACTTATAGCTCTAGTGCATCTGTTGCATGGCAATCCCTACTCACTCACATTGATATATATTGATGGGCATCTCCATAGCCCGTTGATACGCCTAGTTGATGTGAGACTATCTTCCCCTTTTTGTCTTCTCCACAACCACCACTCTATTCCACCTATAGTGCTATATCCATGGCTCACGCTCATGTATCGCATGAAGATTGAAAAAGTTTTGAGAATGTCAAAAGTATGAAACAATTGCTTGGCTTGTCATCAGGGTTGTGCATGATTTAAATATTTTGTGCGGTGAAGATAGAGCATAGCCAGACTATATAATTTTGTAGGGATAACTTTCTTTAGCCATGTTATTTTGAGAAGACATAATTGCTTTGTTAGTATGCTTGAAGTATTATATTTTCTATGTCAATATGAACTTTTGTCTTGAATCTTTCGGATCTGAATATTCATACCACAATTAAGAAGAATTACATTAAAATTATGCCAAGTAGCACTCTGCATCAGAAATTCTGTTTTTACCATTTACCTACTCGAGGACGAGCAGGAATTAAGCTTGGGGATGCTTGATACGTCTCCAATGTATCTATAATTTTTGATTGCTCCATGCTATATTATCTACTATTTTGGACATTATTGGGCTTTATTATCAACTTTTATATTATTTTTTGGATTAACCTATTAATCGGAGGCCCAGCCCAGAATTGCTGTTTTTTTGCCTGTTTTAGGGTTTCGAAGAAAAGGAATATCAAATAGAGTCCAAACGGAATGAAACCTTCGGGAACGTGATTTTCTCACCGAATACAACTCAGGAGACTTGGACCCTACGTTAAGCCAATCAACAGGAGGCCACGAGGTAGGGGGGCGCGCCTGCCCCCCCAGGCGCGCGCTCCACCCTCGTGGGCCCCCTGTTGCTCCACCGACGTACTTCTTCCTCCTATATATACCCACGTACCCCCAAACGATTAGATACGGAGCCAAAACCCTAATTCAACCACCGTAAATTTCTGTATCCACGAGATCCCATCTTGGGGCCTGTTCCGGAGCTCCGCCGGAGGGGGCATCGATCACAGAGGGCTTCTACATCAACACCATAGCCTCTCCGATGAAGTGTGAGTAGTTTACTTCGGACCTACGGGTCCATAGTTAGTAGCTAGATGGCTTTTTCTCTCTTTTTGGATCTCAATACAATGTTCTCCCCCTCTCTTGTGGAGATCTATTCGATGTAATCTTCTTTTTGCGGTGTGTTTGTTGAGACCGATGAATTGTGGGTTTATGATCAAGTCTATCTATGAATAATATTTGAATCTTCTCTTAATTCTTTTATGTATGATTGGTTATCTTTGCAAGTCTCTTCGAATTATCAGTTTGGTTTGGCCTACTAGATTGATCTTTCTTGCAATGGGAGAAGTGCTTAGCTTTGGGTTCAATCTTGCGGTGTCCTTTCCCGGTGACATAAAGGGCAGCAAGGCACGTATTGTATTGTTGCCATTGAGGATAACAAGATGGGGTTTTCTTCATATTGCATGAGTCTATCCCTCTACATCATGTCATCTTGCTTAAGGCGTTACTTTGTTTTAACTTAATACTCTAGATGCATGCTGGATAGCGGTCGATGAGTGGAGTAATAGTAGTAGATGCAGGCAGGAGTCGGTCTACTTGTCTCGGATGTGATGCCTATATACATGATCATACCTAGATATTCTCATAACTATGCTCAATTCTATCAATTGCTCAACAGTAATTTGTTCACCCACCATAGAATACTTATGCTCTCGAGAGAAGCCACTAGTGAAACCTATGGCGCCCAGGTCTATCTTTATGACATCAATCTCCTACTACTTAGTTATTTACTTTGCTATTTATGTTGCCTTTATTTTACTTTGCATCTTTATCATAAAAAATACCAAAAATATTATCTTATCGTATCTATCAGATCTCACTCTCGTAAGTGGCCCTATAGGGATTGACAACCCCTATTTGCGGTGGTTGCGAGGATTTATTTGTTTGTGCAGGTACGAGGGACTTGCGCGTAGCCTCCTACTGGATTGATACCTTGGTTCTCAAAAACTGAGGGAAATACTTACGCTACTTTGCTGCATCATCCCTTCCTCTTCGGGGAAAACCAACATAGTGCTAAAAGAGGTAGCAGCGGAGGAGATCAGCGGTAGGGCCGTCGAAGAGATCGACGAAGGTTGAACCAAAGGTGTTGGGGATGGACCACTTAACCTGTGACATGGCCCACGTGAAGCCGCCATTGTGGGCGAGCTTGATGTCGTAGCCAGCTTTCCCGAGATACAGTAATACGCTAGCCCGCTGACATGAAGCCTTCGGCATGGCAACGTAGTCAACGTCTTCTCCGGCTTCCACGACGACATGTTGCTCTGGGATCGACAGGTCGGGGCGAACGACGACCACCTCACCAACATCCGGAGAGGCCATAATAAACCTCTTCTTGGCCGAACACTCGTCGAGCTCCCCGGGATACGTGGTCGAGCTTAGGTTGCGACATTGTGGAGCAGGGGATGTGGTGGTGTGGAGGGACACCGCAGACCTCATCTAAAAACTCAAGGGAATGGGGCGACGGTATGGGAATCGTTGGGTAACCTGAACTTTATTATCTAAGCTAGGAGGAACGGGCAGATCGGCAGGGGTTGGCGGCGGCGCCGGTGGCGATCGCGAGCTAGGGTTTGAGGGGGGAGGGGGCGGGTGGGGGACTATGGACCGGGGGGGGGGTTGGTGTTTGAGGATACGTCGCGGCTACTGAAAATTTTAGTAATGGTGGGTGGAGATGGTGGTGGACGACGGAGGGCGATGGTTGAAATGCCTCGGCTACTGCAATTTTACTCTAAGGTCGGTACTGGAGGAGTGTGAGCGATGGTTGAAGTACGGCGGCTACTAAAATTTGGGTAAAGGAATTGATGCGGGGTGGGAGTGCCCAAGATCGCGCACGGTCTAATAACAATATGCATGTATGATAATAAGGAAAAGTGGCGCGGAACCGCCGATTTTTGCAACGCTCAAGGCAGTAGTATGTTTTTATATTTCTAGCTAGCTGGTCTACCACACACGGTTCGTCCTAATTTCCAAATAAACTTACCCGCCTTTAACTTGCACAGGTGGTGGTTTTACAGCACACTTGCATCGTACACGGTTAAGCCAGTACCTCCACCCTTTGCTCGCGCTTGCGCGGTCATGGTGATTTCAGCGCACTTGCATCGCACACGGTTGAGCCAGTACCTCCACCCTTTGCTCGCACTTGCGTGGTCGTGGTGATTTCAGTGCACTTGCATCGCACACGGTTGAGCCAGTACCTCCACCCCTTTGCTCGCGCTTGCGCAGTCGTGGTGATTTCAGCGCACTTGCATCGCACACGGTTGAGCCAGTACCTCCATCTTAATTTGCTCGCACTTGCGCATGCGTGGTGATTCACAACGCACTTGTATTGCACACGGTTAAGATATTATACCAGTGTCTGTTGAGCGTCATCATAGTCTTTGCTGCAAAAAATAACGTTAGAGAGGGTCAGAAGACAACTACACCAGCATGTGGACTAGATATATATGAGTGAAAAGGGTGGTCTGTGATGTTCAAATTTCCAATGCACAACTTTGACCGCGTGGGCCCACGGTTGGGCGTGTCGTCGAAGATCGATGAGAGGGGCTAGAAGTCTAGAACCACCTGGAAGTGGCCAAATATATGTAGGAATATTGGGGATGTTTAAAACTTGAAATACACAATGCATAACTTTTGTGGCACCTGCCTCGCAAATCCGAAAGCACCCTTGGATATATATATATATAATGACATAATGTCGTACCTAGCTATGATGCTTGGCCCACCACCTCCCACTTTGTGTCGGCGGGGCAGATGTACGTAATGATCGATACTTTGGTCATACATGCATGTCGCCATGACCTACCATAAGACGGACCAATGAATCTATCGTTTGGTCAAACGACAGTTGTTGTTGTTGTCGATAAACCGCTTGGGCCAATAGATTGAACCATCATGAAAATCGCATGAGAGGGATCACAAAACCAGCACCTCTTGCATGTGGCCCAAAATGATGTACGTTGGGAAGGGGTGATGTGTGTTTTCAATATAAAATAATGTACAATTTAGATGTCGTGTCTACCTCTCGATACAGACAACAACTATGAAGGTAAGGTAGTTAAGGACGAGATACGCAGGGTTTGATGTAGGCCGAACCCAGCAATCCGAGCATGTGGGAGGGGATCCTGACAACGCATGAGCTCGAGCTTTGGTTGAGCGACATGTGACGGTGACCGGCCCTAACACGAACTAGGAGGAATCAATTCATGCCAACACATACCCCTCATTATCGATCAAAGGGATGATATATATACACTCGGGGAGCCCATAGATATGAGTGTCGTCACAAAAAACCGCACAAGGGAGACCCGATCGATCAGAAGACCCCGTATACACTGCACGCGACCCGAAAATATGTATGGGTAGGTGTGTGATGTTTTTAAATCCCAAATGCACAACTTCGATGGGCCACCAACTACATTAAAAACCGAACACCATACCCGACTCCAAGCCTGGTTCAATACATACGATGTTAGTTTCCCAACTTCGAGGCGGTGGGGGGGGGGGGAGGGGGTCGTCCCACGCATGCGCTCAAACTTTATTTGCTCTAGCATGGGACACACACACACACATATATATACATCTATATCTATACATCTATACACCTATATAGTGTGCGGATAACTTTGAAAGTTGGTTGTTGGATGAAGCCAATCTGACGGTACAGAGATGGCAAATCCGAGCACTACTGGCCATTGGATATCATCTACATTCCATCAGATTATGCCACATGTACAATCTAGAAGACTCCATGGTTGAACTTAAGCATAATGCACAAACCTCAAACATGCCCAAGAAGAACACCCTGCCCCCTATACCCTGCATGCAACCTGAAAAAGGTTTATATAATCGCCATGACAAGTCAAGTTAATCATTCTTTAATTTTTTAGAGGAAAACAATAACCCATAAAAACATATTAGGTTTATATAATCGCCATGACAGGTCCAGTCAATCATTCTTTAGTTTTTAGAGCAAAAAATAACCCATAAAAACATAGTCTACAAATTAGCAAAACAAGGATCCCAAGGTTTATATAATTGCCATGATAGGTCAGTATAGAGATATAATGTATCTCTATAATGACCGTGTCATGGCATTTAAATGAAGCTTGAGATATGCAACTTCCCACCTGGTCACCCATCCTTGGACTACTCCAGCCCGAGCATGCTTAACTTCTGCGTTCTATTCGACTAGGCTAGCGGATGGGAAGCCGACCCTTGCTGATAAGAATTGCCTCCTTGCCATTAAGGCATTTCACGCTGGTCACCCTATGGGACCTACTCCCTCCTATCACACACATTTGTGCTTTTAGAAACTGTGTTGGATATTTTACATGGCCGGTGTGTCGCTGCTAGCCTTCAATGAGCACCGACACTGGTAGCGGGAAAACGATGGCAGAAGAGGCAGGAAACCGATGAGAGGAGTGGTGAGAAATGGTAGCCTGTTTTGAAAACCTAGTGGAGAAGGAAGCGTGAGCTAGCATGACGCATGCACACAGTGCTTACCCATGTACTGCATGTGCTGTCGAAAGGGCTCAGGGTTACCGTTCGATCTGGGAGCATCCAACGGTGCACACATACGATCCGTGGGGTTTGGGTTCTGGCCAATCAGAACGCATGACTCAGATCGCGCGCGCAGCAAGGGGGTGATACGTCTCCAACGTATCTACTTTTCCTCATGTTTTTCCTCTTGTTTTGGACTCTAATTTGCATGATTTGAATGAAACTAACCCCGGATTGATGCTGTTTTCAGCAGAACTACCATGGTGTTGTTTTTGTGCAGAAATAAAAGTTCTCAGAATGGAACTAAACTTTGCGAGGAATTTTTATACAATAAAAGAGAATTTCTGGACTCAAGACCTGCCAGAGAGGGGCACCTGGGTGGGCACAACCCACCAGGGCGCGCCCCCCTCACCAGGCGCGCCCAGGTGGGTTGTCCCCACCTGGTGGCCCCGCAGACCCTGAAACCGACCCTATAAAATCCTATTTTTCCAGAAAAAAAATCAGGGAGAAAGAATTATCACGATCCACGAGACGGAGCCGCCGTCACCTCCTGTTCTTCATCGGGAGGCCAGATCTGGAGTCCGTTTGGGGCTCCGGAGAGGGGGATCTTCGTTCTTCATCATCACCAACCCTTCTCTATCGCCAATTCCATGATGCTCCCCACCGAGAGTGAGTAATTCCTTCGTAGGCTTCCTGGTCGGTGAGGAGTTGGATAAGATTCATCATGTAATCGAATTATTTTGTTAGGGCTTGATCCCTAGTATCCGCTATGTTACTAGATTGATGTTGATATGACTTTGCTATGCTTAATGCTTGTCGCTTTGGGCCCGGGTGCCATGATTTCAGATCTGAACCGTTTATGATTTCATCATTATATCCATGTTTTATATCTGATCTTGCAAGTTATAGTCACCTACTACGTGTTATGATCCGGCAACCCCGGAGTGACAATAGTCGGGCCCACTCCCGGTGATGACCGTAGTTTGAGGATTACATGTATTCACTATGTGTTAATGCTTTGTTCCGGTTCTCTATTAAAAGGAGGCCTTAATATCCCTTAGTTTCCAATATGGACCCCACTTCCACGGGAGGGTAGGACAAAAGATGCCATGCAATTTCTTTCCATAAGCATGTATGACTATTTACAGAATACATGCCTACATTATATTGACGAACTGAAGCTAGTGCCATATCGCCCTAGGTTATAACTGTCTCATGATGAATATCATCCAACAATTCACCGATCCATTGCCTACGAATTTATCTTATATTGTCTCTGCTAAGTTACCACTGCTATCATCACTATTACACTTGCCACAAAATTACTGCTATCATTGTTACCGTTGCTTTTGTTACTGTCACTACTATCAAAACCATCATATTACTTTGCTATTGATTACTTGCTGTAGATAATTAATCTCCAGGTGTGGTTGAATTGACAACTCAGCTGCTAATACCTTCAAATATTCTTTGGCTCCCCTTGTGTCGAATCTATAAATTTGGGTTGAATACTCTACCCTCAAAAACTGTTGCGATCCCCTATACTTGTGGGTTATCAAGACCTTTTTCTGGCTCCGTTGTTGTTGCTAATGTTATTATTTTGACTGACTTTGTTATACTTGAGATGCCCAAGGACGACAACATGTCGATTATCCTTGGTAGACCCTTCTTGAATACTGCAGGGGCTGTTATTGATTGCAATAAAAGCAAGGTCACTTTTCATATTAATGGTAATGAGCATACGGTGCACTTTCCGAAGAAACAATTCCATGTGAATGCTATTAATGTTATTGAAAAATCTCCGACAATCACTATTGGAAGTTTTCATCTACCTATTGTCGGTATCAAAACCGGCAGATCTCGGGTAGGGAGTCCCGAACTGTGCATCCAAGGCAGATGGTAACAGGAGGCAGGGGACACGATGTTTACCCAGGTTCGGGCCCTCTCGATGGAGGTAATACCCTACGTCCTGCTTGATTGATCTTGATGATATGAGTATTACAAGAGTTGATCTACCACGAGATCGTAGAGGCTAAACCCTAGAAGCTAGCCTATGGTCTTATTGTATATTGTCCTACGGACTAAACCCTCCGGTTTATATAGACACCGGAGGGGGCTAGGGTTACATAGAGTCGGTTACAAGGGAGGAGATCTACATATCCGTATTGCCAAGCTTGCCTTCCACGCCAAGGAGAGTCCCATCCGGACACAGGACGAAGTCTTCAATCTTGTATCTTCATAGTCCAACAGTCCGGCCAAAGGATATAGTCCGGCTGTATGGAGACCCCCTAATGCAGGACTCCCTCAGTAGCCCGCGAACCAGGCTTCAATGACGATGAGTCCGGCGCGCAGATTGTCTTCGGCATCGCAAGGCGGGTTCTTCTCCAAATTCTGAATATCTGCTGAGTAGTGTCCGGCTCCCCATAAATGTTGTACTTCTTGGCTTCCGCACCCAATAAGGGCTATCTTCCACGTGTCGAGCGAATGCGAGGAGCTAGGGCATTTTTACATTCGCCACCCTAGCCATGTAAGTAAACTGTCTATTAAAGAGACGGGGATTCTTAGATCTAGACCACACCATCCTCCCACGGCGAGTATCCATCGGAGCGCGCTCGGAAAAATCCATTCCAACATGGCCGGCCATCGCAGCTCCTCCTCCCACTCCCGTAGCCCTAAGCCCGGTGATTGGGAGAAGTGTTCCGTCCCGCACATCCAATTAGTAGAGTTACAGACCCAAGGATTTCTCCCTCCAGCATATATGGTCCCCGTTCAAACTGGGCTCGCCACCAATAATGGCGGGGAGCAAGCAGAGAGCTTCCCCAATCCCTCCAAGGGGGAGCGGGTATGCCTTGTCCCTTATTTACTAAGGGGACTTGGATTTCCAATCCATCCGTTCCTCCGCAGGCTCTTGGAGTTTTACGGCCTCCAGTTGCATAATTTCACCCCCGCTTCCATATTACACATCGCTGGTTATGTTGCCCTTTGTGAGCTGTTTCTGGGCTGCGAAGCTCATTTCGAGCTGTGGAAGAGGCTATTCTCCCTTGTGCCCCATACACATGAGGGGTCAATATATCAAGTGGGTGGAGCCGAAATATGGCGCATCACCGGGACCGGATACCTGTCCGGTACCTCGAAGAAGACGTCCGAAGACTGGGCTTCGGAGTGGTTTGACATGGAGGACGTCCTCCTTCCAGATCCTATTCGGATGGGTCTTCCCGAGTTCGACAATGCCCCTTTGAAGAAACGCCAAAGCTGGCGCCCACGGAGCCCTCAGGAGTAAGATAACAGAGAAGTCCTTTACCTTATGGGCCGGATAAAAGCGCTGGCTCAATCAGGATTGACAATAATCGAGGTTATGTCAATATGTATAACTAGATGATACCCCGCACGTTGCTGCGGGACTTTGTAGTTTCGATGAGCAGATTCAAAGAAAGGCAGATTACTGTATGAATGAAAGTAAAATATGGCTTGAAATGTTGAATACATTTACAGGTAAAGTAGACCTGAGCAGTCACCTAAGATATATGTTCCAAACAAACATTGAGAGAGGCATCATGAATAGCATACATTGATATAGTTGTTTAATCTGCTAAGGAAGCAGTATTGTACATAAATAGCATACATTGATATAGTTGTTTAAACTTCTAAGGAAGCAGTACTGTACATAAATAGAACTAAATTTTATTTGCTTATACTGGAATGATAACTTTTTCTGAAAGGCTTATAGTTGTAGGTCATACCTTGTCTAGAAATTTTCTTCTTAGATGATCTTATCTTTCTTATTCCTAGCAGAGCAACAATAAGAATCTGGGCTGTACTTGGCATTCTTGATTCTTCAAAGAAACTGAAATGGGAGAATGGACTCTTCATATTTACTCGGAATATTATGGTTCATAGCCACCCCATTAAGATTGCTGATCGGGAGAAGCTGCAAGATCTCTTAGGAAAGTGAGGCACAACGGTGGGACAAAGTGTGCTTCGACAACTGTAAGGAAAGTAGTAAATACGACATCCCATAGAGCTAGGGAAACAACTTGCAGTGCTCAATGATTGCTCGACAGTCTGATGTTATCTTTTCGTTTTCTTTTTATAGTGTGCATGAAAATGAATTATGAAACTCAAGCCCTGCATGTACCATAACCATCCATGTTTTGTTGTTCTGATGTAGAAAATCAGATAGCACAGTTTAACAGTAACCCTAAAGAAACATCAATAAAGGTGAATTGATGGGATGGCAAATACTGCAAACATTCATTCATGTGCCAACATAATTACAGAAGGCAAGGAAAATAATAATAATCAATAAATGATATAGGATAACCTCACATTAAGTAGCAAGATATTGTACCAGGCAGTGGGAACTTCAAATTTCTGCCGGCACTATAAGAGAAACATACATGAAGGAAGCAAATGGTAGGCTAATTTGAGTGATATAATAGAGGATTAAGGTAAGAGAGTAGTTACCTGGCCAGGAACAAATCCTGGTTATAATCGAAAGAAGAAAGTAGTATGGGGTCGGCAAATGTCTATGATACGCAAGTGAGACATGGATCTTCATGGTGCATCCACAACAACCTGGAGGAACCACATTATGAAACACTTCATAGGTGCTCAAGGAGCGCTGAGTCGACGCATCCTTCTAATTAACACACACTGTCCAAAAACAATTGTACTCCAGAATTTTCGTTTCTGGTAAAATCATGTATCATGGTAACCCTGTAGTATACCTTATCGGACCAGTAAAGATGTATAGAGATAAGAAACAAATTATGTTCATTAACATCACATAGCAAATTTAGAATGGTCAGCGAAGAGCATGCTTCAAATCTGGTTCTGCCCTTGATCTTCACGGTCAATCAATATCACCAACATGGCTACACCTCTATGTCATTAGAGATTTCAGCAATAATGCACTTGCAGCTTCTCTTATATTTACTGTACCTTTAATCAATAACCGAACCATGATGTGCGTTCTACAGATTCTGTTAAAACTTGAATCTTGACTTAAAATCAATTAACAACTACTGAAAGTGGTTCAAGAAATGAACCAAATAATGTAGGTTACCACTATTTATCAAAAAGGTACTACTTGTGAGATCAAGGACTAAATATCAAGAGATCCTGCATTTCCAATAGCTAGAATAATCAAGAGAAGAAACATCATTAACCTAATAGGCAAAGCTCATAGTCGTGGTGAAGAGGGTTTTTATGAACCCTCTTTGTAAGCTGATGACGACGGCAAGTGATGTGACGGTGGCCGAGTGCGATGATGGCATCCCCCATACCCCATGAACTGCTTCGCGTCCCATCCCGCCGGTAGTGTCCCGTGATGGAGAGCTCAGGTCAAGCCGGTGGCAGATGCCCATGTACGGGTGAGGCGCGAGAGTGAGTGAGAGACATACCAGTGATGAAGATCTTGATGGACTGGGTGATGCCAAACAGAGTCAGGCAGGGGAAAAAGGGCGACTTCGCGGACAGCGGCTGAGCGACGGAGGCGGGTTGCTGAGTCTCCTATCGATGGTTGGCTAGTTCTAGAACCTTCCACACTATGCCTCCTCCTCGAGACCTGCCTGACAGGCAGGCGATGGGCGCCGACAGCGGTGATTTCGATTTAATCGTCACCAGCATCGTAATCGTAATCTTCTAATCGTTGTGCTGAGGACGGAAGCATGAAGGTTGGGGAAGATGAACATTATTTGGTATGGAAATCAATGGCGAAGGAGCGGAGATGAATGGGTCGTATTAATACAGCGGTGGAAGAAATCCAAGCAGGGGAAAGAATTGATTCCTCCATCGTGCGGGCCGGGGGCAACGAAAGGAAAAACTCTGATGTGGGCGGTTCAGCTGAAAGTTGGTAACGGACGCGACTATTGGGCTTGTTTTCCTTTTAGAAGAATAACTGTGAATGAGACGATTAGGCTTCCGTGCACAGTATAAGACTGTAATCCATTTCTTTTGCATTTTTTTCATGGAGGATATGGCAGGCCAAAGATTGCATGTCTCACGGCTGCATGCAGACGCATTGCTGTGGTGGAGAATGGATGACGTGGCCAAATGCTGATGTGGACAGCTTGCATGTTTAGATAAATAACATAGTGGGGGTGAACTTCTTAAGTATATAGGATGCGGGGGGGTGCAACCACTTCAATATCGAGGGCACCCCATGTGGCGCTTTAACGCGGAAGATGATGCCACCCGCTGCGGGCGTAAGGGACCGGACTCAGCTGCTACTCTAGCAAAAATTCTGTCTGCTTTGTTCAAGGGAGAGGAAGAGGAGTTCATCCGTATTAAGCCATGGGATGGATTCTCCATGTACAACCCTCCAAGCTGGGTGAGCTATCAGTTTTTACTCCCAACCTTCCCGCATTCTTCGTCATAAATACTCACCTTGCCATTTCATGGCAGGAACTGCGAAAAGCTGTAAGGGAGGTTGTCGGTGTCAAAACCGGTGGATCTCGGGTAGTGGGTCCCGAACTGTGCATCAAGGCCGGATGGTAACAGGAGGCAGGGAACACGATGTTTTACCCAGGTTCGGGCCCTCTCGATGGAGGTAAAACCCTACGTCCTGCTTGATTAATATTGATGATATGGGTAGTACAAGAGTAGATCTACCACGAGATCAAGGAGGCTAAACCCTAGAAGCTAGCCTATGGTATGATTGTTGTATATGGAGTTGATTCTGATGATGTCCTACGGACTACAACCCTCCAGTTTATATAGACACCGAATAGGGTTAGGGTTACATAGAGTCGGTTACAATGGTAGGAGATCTTGAATATCCGCATCGCCAAGCTTGCCTTCCACGCCAAGGAAAGTCCCATCCGGACACGGGACGAAGTCTTCAATCTTGTATCTTCATAGTCCAGGAGTCCGGCTGAAGGTATAGTCCGGCTACCCGAACACCCCCTAATCCAGGACTCCCTCAGTAGCCCCTGAACCAGGCTTCAACGACGACGAGTCCGACGCGCAAATTGTCTTCGGCATTGCAAGGCGGGTTCCTCCTCCAAGTCCTTCATAGAAGATTGTAAACACCAAGAGTAGTGTCCGGCTCTGCAAAATAAGCTTCCACATATTGCTGTAGAGAGAATAATATTAACAGAAATCAAATCTGCTGACGTATTCCGCAGTGTGTCATCACACTACAGCCAAGTCCTTCACTCGAATCGTTTTCACTTTTCCACCTCAGCGTGTTTTGCGAGGCGGTTTCCTTGGCACGTCTTGTCAAAGCAGAGATCGTGTCCCCTTTGTTTACGGGATTCTCGTTAATACGGACGTGGGTAACCCAACCGCGCCACTTATCACGGCGCTTGGGAGGCAAGCGAGTTTTACTAGGCAGGTGGGGACGCACAACCGCATCCACCCATATAAGGGGACAAGGATCCACCTCTTTACCTACGCCTTCTTCCTCCTTTGCCTATCCATCTCCTGCGCACCCGAGCTCGAGCACCCAAGCCCGCACTTCCCACCTCAACCTTCTCCAGCAATGTCCGGAGCGGGAGGCAAGTGGATGGTCTCCTCCGTCATGAAGGGCCATGTTAAAAGGTTAAGGAAGGCCGGATACTTGTCCAAAGTCATCGCGCACCGGCTTCCTGAGGAGGGGCAGCTTCTCCCCACCCCAAGGCCCCATGAGAGGGTAGTATTTCTTCCCCACTTCCTCCGCGGACTGGGTTTTCCTCTCCACCCATTTGTCCGTGGGCTCATGTTCTACTATGGCCTAGATTTCCACGATCTGGCCCCAAACTTCATCCTCAATATCTTGGTGTTTATCGTCGTGTGCGAGGCTTTCCTCTGCATTCGCCCCCATTTCGGCTCTGGCTCAAGACCTTCAACGTCAAGCCAAAGGTGGTGCGCGGCAACCAGGCGGAGTGCGGAGGTGCCATGGCGGGCAAAATTGCCAACGTCCTATGGCTCGAGGGCTCCTTTGTGGAGACCTTGAAGGGGTGGCAGTCAGGGTGGTTTTACATCACCGAGCCACGCGATCCGAGGTGGATTGCAGCCCCTGAATTCCGATCCGGACCCCCTACGCGGCTCACGTCTTGGAAGGAGACGAGCTTGTCGTGGGGCGACGAAGGAGAGTTGACCGGACTGCAAAAATGCATCCAGTCCCTGGTGAACAATCAAGCTTGTCAACGTAATCCAGGTCATGCTCGTCCGCCGGATCCTTCCGTGTCAAGAACGGGACTTCAATTTGTGGGAGTTCAACCCGGCGCAGCACCGAACTCTGAGCAGGCTCTTCGACACGACGTATGAAGATGTCTGGAGGGGGCTAACCAAAGGCGTCGAGGCTCCCACATCCGCCTCCGAAGACCGCGGATTCAGCTCGCAGCTTCCTGCTGGCGAGGTAAGATATTTCCATATTTTACAGGATGTTAAGTTTTTTCATAGTTGACTCTATGCGGGATCTAAACTCCCTCACCTTTGACAGGATTGGCGGGAGAAGTCCGGACAGATTAACTGCCCGGCTCCCTTGCCCGAAGACCCAGCCCGTGCTATCCTAGAGAAGCTGCTGGTTCCGGCACCTTATGTGGTGCTGGAGAAGAAGGCCAAGAAGAAGAAGAAGGCCACGGGGACTCGAAAGAGTTCCCGGCATATGGTGGTGTCGGACTCGTCGTCCGACGAGTCCGAGACGCACTCCTCCCGTGAAGACGAGGAGGAGGAAGAAGAAACCTCTCCCCCTCCAGCGGGGGGAGGAGAGAAGAGGAAGGCCGCCCCAGTAGGGGAGGCCGAGGGGTCCAAGAAGAGGAAAACCCCTCCGCCGGACTACGTCCTCGACGCCGATGAGGACAAAGAGGAGTGGCCGGACAGGGCCAAACGTCCGGCGAGATCGTAAGTGTTCGGATACCAGAGTAACTCGTGATATTTCTTTTGTTGCACAGCTTTCCCTAATGTCGGATATAATCATGCCGTCCGCCCAAGGACGGTCTCGACGAGCCGTCGAGCGGCTCCCTGGATTCATCGGACGTGAATTCAGTTCCGCCTACTGCTTCCCCCTGTGCTGCGGATGACGCCGAAGTGGCGTCGCGACAAGCTCCAGGGCGAGAGGAGGTGGTCCAGGAGGAGCCGCGAGGCGACCTCCCGGACTCCAGGAGTGAAGGGGACAAGACCCCCTGGGCTCCAAGTCCGGCTTTAAGCCGGACACTGCGCCGAAATCATCAACGGTTCCAGACCACGGTAGGCGAACTCCTGCCAAGAGGAGCAAGCCTACTGAGCTGGCGTCCTCCGTCCAGCCGGAGGCGCCGGACAATCTGCTGGAGGAGCTTAAGGGCGCCTCCATCGACGAGGAGCACCATGCCGTCAGGAGTACGGTGATCCCGAAGGTTCGATCTGCCAAAAGTGGACTGACTGAAGCTTGTGCTAGCCTTCTAACAGGCTTCGAGGTAAGTAAAAATATGTAAAAATATTACCGTATAGACAGTAGCCCCTGATGCTATGTTTGGCGTTCGGAAAGAAAAGCCGAATAGAGGATCTATTAAATATCGCAGGAGTCTAACTAAAAAGGAGTCAATATACGTATGCAGGCTTCGCTGCTGGCCACCGCCGCACTGACTGCGGAGGTGGGTGCCCTGAAGCAGGGCCTCGAGCGGACCGAGCAAGAGCTCGGCCTTGCCAAACGGCAGCTCGAGGAGAAAGAAGGTAAGAGATACCTTATAGAAGAAATGCCTATAGGGAGGCGTAATTGCAAAAAATTACAGGAGTATACTGCTTATTGTAGGGGCCACAACTGAGGTGGCGACCCTCAAGCAGGCGCTGTCCGAGGCCGAGAAGAAAGCGGCCATGGAGCGCGCCGAGTGGGAGAAATTTGAGGCGCAGGTCGGCGAGGTGCGGCAAGAGCTTCAGGTTCTCATGAAAAAACATGAGAGTTTGGAGCTTGACTCGAAGACGCGAGCGTCCGAGCTTGCTGCGGCCCTTAAAACTGCCAAATCTGCCAAGGCCGAAGCCTAGAAGGCCCTCCAGGAATTGGATGCGGTGAAAAAGATAGCGGCGGGTAAGGCATTCTATATGCAAAGCAGACATATAAAAGTAAACTACTTGTTACTTACCCGAATCCGGAGCTCTCCAGGGGCATTCGCAGATCTTCCCCGTAGCGTATCCGATGCCGCCGCATTCTACCAAGCCGAGGAAGGCAGCTCGACGGAGAAGGTGTTCTGGTCTCAGTACGTTGAGGCCGGACACCCTGTGCCCTTGAGCGACCAGCTAAAGCAGCTGGTCGAGCTCCACAAGGCGGCCAAACAGGCCCTGAAGGGCTTCATAGTTCGACTGTGGCCTAGAGAGGCCCTGCCTGGGAGCTACTTCAGACTGGTGCGGCGGCTGGTGGAGGCTTGTCCAAGGCTCGAGGTCATCAAGCGCTCCGTCTGCATCGAAGGTGCTCGTAGGGCCCTTGCCCGTGCAAAGGTGCATTGGGGTAAGCTGGACGGTGAGAAGCTTGTGAAGGACGGGCCGCCGTCGGGGAAGGAGCATCGCAAGCCCGAGAACTATTACAAGGATATTCTTGCTGGTGCCCGCCTTGTGGCGGATGAATGTACCAAGGATGTAATTTTTGAATGAACCCGCTCGTGTTATCATGTGCGCTGAAAACTTGTTCATATGCGCTAAGCAATGCTTGAATTTAAAATATTACTTTCTGTGCGGCCGTTTATCAAAATATTGAGAGATGGCCAGTCATCGGCTTCTGCCCCCATGCCACTAGTGCTGGGGTGTTCGGGATAAACCTGAGCGCACTTTTTCCCATGATTGGGTCCGTCGAGGGAGGCGGTCAGCACAACGAACCAGGCAATCGGACTAGGCTTGAACACTCTCACTTAGCCATAGAACTCTATAATTTTAAATTTCGGCGAAGCCCCTAGTTTGGAAGACCGAGTTCGGGGCACTATCCACGCCTTGGCCGAACAAAGCCAGCTCCTCGCTCGAAGCGGCATGAGCCTTTAGGGACTCGAAAAACCTCTCGAACAGCGACCGGTCTCTCGCCACATCATGACAGTCAGTTTTAGCTTTCTCCACTGAGGTGCTTAACGCAGCTCAACCGGGGCACAATCGTAGTGGTTCTCCTAGTGCTACCTTAGCCGATATAGCGGAACGTAAGGCACCAAAACATAGGAGCCGGGCAAACCCAACTATTGACCCAAATCATGATTTGGAGTCGATGCATATAGTGCTATAAGTTCGGGGTGCCGCACTTGTGAAAGTGTACGGACTTCTCACGCCATATTTATGGGTACTAAAGCCCTTGACGTATTTTGCCGTACCATAGTGTATGGGTGCAACATGTCATAAACATATATATGAAAAGATGATAATGCGAAAAATAGACAGAAAGCTATGCATTGTTTATAGAGAGGCTATTTATCAAAGCCGAACGATACAAATAGTGCGGTAAGCAAAAGATATTGGACTATTTAGTATGTCCTGACCAGGGGCAGGCCGCGGAATTGTATTTAGAACAGGTATACCGCTCGTAACAGAGACCACCTGGGAGTTCAATAATGCGGCATGGCTTGTCTGCCTCCCTGGATCTTGCATCGTTTGTGCGGCAGTCGAATTGCCGAACAGGTCGTCCGAAGTATGGAGTCCTGAAAGTAAGAGAAAATTAAAAAAAAGAATCCGGCAGCCCCTAGTACGTTTTAAGCCGTACTTTGGGCGTGCCGTTATTGTGCCCCTTCCCCTGTGCCCATGGAATTTCAAGGGCGTAGTTATGTACGCGAGGTACTGTTTTCGCTATGTCGCGAGAGCTGGGGTTGGGGCCGCATTGCTACGCTTGTTCAGAGTGTGCCAGGCGGTCCTGCTGTCGGTTACTCCGGGCGCGCTTGGCAGTGTCTGGCTTTTTAACGGCCAGACTGGAGAATTGCCTAAGAAGGCTACTTTGTACTTCCGCTGCGAGAGCCGCCGTGTGCTCCTCCGTACGAAGGGAGCGTTCGGTGTTTCCGTTGACCGTGATTACTCCTCGAGGGCCTGGCATCTTGAGCTTGAGATATGCGTAGTGCGGCACCGCATTGAACTTTGCGGATGCAGTTCGTCCGAGCAGGGCGTGATAGCCACTGCGAAACGGGACTATATCGAAGATTAACTCTTCGCTTCGGAAATTGTCCGGGGATCCGAAGACCACATCAAGTGTTACTGAGCCTGTACAGTTGGCTTCTACACCTGGTATAACGCCTTTAAAGGTCGTTTTGTGGGCTTAATCCTTGAGGGATCTATGCCCATTTTCCGCACTGTATCATGATAAAGCAGGTTTAGGCTACTGCCGCTGTCCATGAGGACTCTTGTGAGTTGAAATCCGTCGATGATTGGGTCGAGAACCAACGCGGCGAAGCCGCCATGACGGATGCTAGTGGGATGGTCCCTTCGATCAAAAGTGATCGGGCAGGAGGACCATGGGTTGAACTTTGGGGCGACTGGCTCTATCGCGTATACGTCCCGTAGCGCACGCTTCCGCTCCCGCTTGGGAATGTGGGTTGCGTATATCATGTTCACCGTCCGCACTTGTGGGGAAAAGCCCTTCTGTCCATTGTTGTTCGGCGTCTTGGGCTCCTCGTCGTCGTTGTGCAGCCCCTTGTCTCTGCTTTCGGCCCTTAACTTGCCTGCCTGCTTGAACACCCAACAATCTCTGTTAGTGTGATTGGCTGGCCTTTCGGGGGTGCCATGTATCTGGCATAAGTAATCGAGTATTCGGTCCAAACTGGACGGGCCCTGAGTATTCTTTTTGAATGGCTTTTTCCGCTGACCAGATTTATAGCCTTTGAATCCGGCATTGACTGCCGTGTCTTCATTGCTGTCGCTGCTAACGCGGCGTTTTTGCTTATTCCGACGTGTCCTGCCACTTTTGTCCTTGGTATCCGAATTACCAGGGTTCTTTGATAAGTTGTTACTGCGAGCTAGCCAGCTGTCTTCTCCCGCGCAAAAGCGGGTCATGAGTGTCGTGAGGGCTGCCATAGATTTCGGCTTTTCCTGTCCCAGGTGCCGGGCAAGCCATTCGTCGCGGATGTTATGCTTGAAGGCTGCTAGGGCCTCTGCATCCGGACAGTCGACTATCTGGTTTTTCTTTGTTAGGAACCGTGTCCAGAATTGTCTGGCCGATTCCTCTGGATGTTGAATTATGTGGCTTAAGTCGTCGGCATCCGGTGGTCGCACGTAAGTGCCCTGGAAGTTGTCGAGGAATGCGGCTTCCAGGTCCTCCCAAGAACCGATTGAGTCTGCTGGCAAGCTGTTAAGCCAATGCCGGGCCGGTCCTTTAAGTTTGAGCGGGAGGTATTTGATGGCGTGTAGATCATCGCCGCGTGCCATGTGGATGTGAAGGAGATAATCCTCGATCCATACCGCCGGATCTGTTGTGCCATCGTATGATTCGATGTTTACGGGTTTGAAACCCTCTGGGATTTTATGATCTATTACTTCATTCGTGAAGCATAGAGGGTGTGCGGCGCCTCTGTACTGGGCTATATCACGATGCAGCTCGGAAGAGCTATGTCTGTTGTGTTCGGCCCGGCCGGATTTGTTGTATCCGGAGTGAAGGTCATCGTCACGTGCCGTAGGGCGCCTGCGGGATCCGTAGATCAATCTTGTTTGTCTTGCCTTATCCTCCAGTACGTCTCGCAGGTCTGGCGCATTTTCCCATGCCTTAGTTGAGTGATGTCGGGGCATGGCTTGGGTGGTGGGCCGAGAGGCATCTCTGTCGCGGCTGCGAGGTGGCCAGTCTGCCATGTCATGCGCTGGTGATGTAGGTGCTTCCTCCTCTGATCGGGGTAGCGGCCTGCACTTTAGGTAACTCTTGGAAGGACGTTCGAGTTCATACTCTTCAGCCGCAAGGACTTCAGTCCATCTGTCAGCTAGCAAATCTGGGGCAGCTCTAAGCTGTTGCTGCTTTTTCTTGAGGCTGCTTGCCGTGGCTAAAAGCCTGCGTTTGAAACGCTCTTGTTCGGCGGGGTCTGATGGTATGACGAATTCATCGTCGTCGTCGAGGCTTGCCTCGTCTTCGGAGGGAGGCATATAGTTATCATCCTCGACCTCTTGTTCTGCCGCTCTCTCATCAGGGCTGGCTTCTCCATCTCCCTGTGCCGAATCTTGCTGAGGTGGGTGTTCTTCGGCGCTATCCGGGGTAGTATTATCTCCCGTCCCGGAATCACCGTTTTTGCTTTGGCGGGATTTAGAGCGGCGCCGCTGACGTAGGTGCTTTGGCTATTTCTTGGGGGTGTCATCCCCCACTGTTCCATCGCCATCTCCATCTTTTGGAGTATCCACCATATATATGTCATATGACGAGGTGGCCTTCCAGCGCCCTACAGGTGCTGGTTCCTGTTCGTCTCCTACATCGTCGTCCATACCGTTGATGTCTTCGGAGCCGAAGTCAAGCATGTCGGTTAAATTGTCGATAGTGGCTACAAAGTGGGTGGTGGGTGGGCTTTGAATTTCTTCATCGTCCGCATCCCATCCTCGCTGACCGTAATCCGGCCAGGGCGCTCCTGATAAAGAGAGAGACTTAAGAGAATTCAGGATGACGCCAAAAGGCGAGTGCTGAAAGATGTCTGCGGCGGTGAACTCCATTATCGGTGCCCAATCGGATTCGATTGGCAGGGGCGCGGGGGTTTGGAGTCCGGGGAGGAGTCCGGATCCTCGGATTCACGGGTCGTGCAGAGTGCGGGGCTAGCGTTCGGCTTGATCGCCTTTGAGATCACAGCTTCCGAGGTGACGTCCAACCGCTCATCCTCGATTGGCGCAATAGGCTCCGAGTTAGGGGTCGGAACCGATGCGTGTGCGGCCTCTAGGACACTGTCCGGAGGCAGAGCTATATCATGCCCCTCGGGATAGTGCGGCATGCTTGGCCGTGGCTCGAATCCGTCGAAGATCAAGTCTCCGCGGATGTCAGCCGTGTAGTTTAAGCTTCCAAACCTGACTTGATGGCCAGGGGCGTAGCTTTTGATCTGCTCCAAGTGGCCAAGCGAATTGGCCCGCAGAGCGAAGCCGCCGAAGACGAAGATCTGTCCGGGGAGAAAAGTCTCACCCTGGACCGCATCGTTGTTGATGATCAAAGGAGCCATCGGGCCTAAAGGAGACGACACAGAGGAACTCTCAATGAAAGCACCAATGTCGGTGTCAAAACCGGCAGATCTCGGGTAGTGGGTCCCGAACTGTGCATCAAGGCCGGATGGTAACAGGAGGCAGGGAACACGATGTTTTACCCAGGTTCGGGCCCTCTCGATGGAGATAAAACCCTACGTCCTGCTTGATTAATATTGATGATATGGGTAGTACAAGAGTAGATCTACCACGAGATCAAGGAGGCTAAACCCTAGAAGCTAGCCTATGGTATGATTGTTGTATATGGAGTTGATTCTGATGATGTCCTACGGACTACAACCCTCCGGTTTATATAGACACCGGATAGGGTTAGGGTTACATAGAGTCGGTTACAATGGTAGGAGATCTTGAATATCCGCATCGCCAAGCTTGCCTTCCATGCCAAGGAAAGTCCCATCCGGACACGGGACGAAGTCTTCAATCTTGTATCTTCATAGTCCAGGAGTCCGGCTGAAGGTATAGTCCGGCTACCCGAACACCCCCTAATCCAGGACTCCCTCAGAGGTCAACAATCCACCTCCACAACCGGAGGACCCTGACCAGGCCCTCGATCCCGGACTCGAAGAGGATCCAGACATATTTGTGGAGCTGATTGACATGACATTCTATCAATTGAGCTGCGATGATGCCATGGTGGCCATCATAGCCGACTATCCTGGGCTACTTCCTGCATCACATGTAAGAAAAACTGGAGTCCCAACTTCCGAGAAGGATCCCCTTTTATGCACTTCACCTACCATACACATATGCTGTTTTACAGGGAAGGCCCTCGGGACGCCATGCCGAACCCGCAGTGACTCGCCAACGAGGGACACTGAAGCCGGATAGGCTAAAAAGGAAGGCGGTTAGGACTGAGACGCCGGCGCAGAGGTATGATACAGAACCTCGCTCCGTGGTTGTCGTCTTTCTTAAAATATAATGACGTCCATGTTTCCTAGTAGGAAAAATGCTCGCCAGACTATATCTGGAGAGGTTGCCGATCATGCCTCCACCAGTCGGGCTCCAGGGCCGGACATAGAGGCGGAAGCTAACATGGGGCAAATGCCGGATGCTCCTCCTATAGAGGATGCGGATAGACTATCCGCTACAAATTCCAAAGTGGAGAGCGCCATGAATCACAGGCGTTGCCGGGCCGTACTCCATGACGCTTGTTTCTCCCAAGAGGCGTTCGATGCCTTCAACTTGGGAGACGCGTACATCTGTGCTGCTCAAAACAGTCTTGCCAGAGCCACGGAGCAGTATGTAAAGGATATACGGGTAAGAAAATCTGATGATTACATATATCAGTAGCCCCTGAGACTTGAAACAGTTGACACAACGGATTTAAGGATCATTATTTGTGCAGGTTCTTACAGAGAAGAATACCCAATTGTCTCAAGAGCTGGAGGAGTGCTGTCGGTGTCAAAACCGGCGGATCTCGGGTAGGGGGTCCCGAACTATGCGTCTAGGCCGGATGGTAACAGGAGGCAGGGGACACGATGTTTTACCCAGGTTCGGGCCCTCTTGATGGAGGTAAAACCCTACGTCCTGCTTGATTAATATTGATGATATGGGTAGTACAAGAGTAGATCTACCACGAGATCAGAGAGGCTAAACCCTAGAAGCTAGCCTATGGTATGATTGTTGTTCGTCCTATGGACTAAAACCCTCCGGTTTATATAGACACCGAAGAGGGCTAGGGTTACACAGAGTCGGTTACAATGGTAGGAGATCTACATATCCGTATCGCCAAGCTTGCCTTCCACGCCAAGGAAAGTCCCTTCCGGACACGGGACGAAGTCTTCAATCTTGTATCTTCATAGTCCAGGAGTCTGGCCGAAGGTATAGTCCGGCCATCCGGACACCCCCTAATCCAGGACTCCCTCAGTAGCCCCTGAACCAGGCTTCAATGACGACGAGTCCGGCACGCAGATTGTCTTCGGCATTGCAAGGCGGGTTCCTCCTCCAAGTACTTCATAGAAGATTTTGAACACAAAGGTAATGTCCGGCTCTGCAAAATAAGTTTCCACATATTGCCATAGAGAGAATAATATTTACACAAATCTAATCTGCTGACGTATTCCATAGCATGAGATCACACCACGACCAAGTCTTTATTCGAATCGTTTTACTGTCCCACCTCAGCGCGTTTAGCGAGGCGGTTTCCTTGGCACGTCTTGTTAAAGTAGAGATCGTGTCCCCTTATTCCAGGATTCTCATCAATACGGGTGTGGGTAACCCAACCGTACCCGTTGGTATATTTTCTCGATCAAAGGCGAGTCCCAAACGGTCACAGGGAAGGCCCTTGGTATTCAACCTCTTATAAAGAGACCAAGGCCTTACTCCTTTCTTTCAATCTCAAATGAGTTCGCCCTTCGCCTCGAGTTCCAACACCCAAGGCTCTAGATTTCAGGCGCTTCGGACCTTCGACAATGTCCGGTTCCGACCTTCGAGGCCGATGGATGCCCTCCTCCATCACGGAGGAGGACGTGCTGAAGTTGAGAGAGGCCAGGTTCTTGACCGACGAAATCTCGCATAGGATGCCTGCTCAAGGGCAGGTCATTCCCACTCCTAAGCCCGGTGAGAGTGTGGTGTTCATGTCTCACTTCCTTCGGGGGCTAGGCTTCCTGACGGATCCCTTCGTGAGGGGGCTCATGTATTATTATGGGATGGAATTTCACGACTTAGCCCCGGAGTCCATCCTCCATATTTCCTCATTCATCATCGTGTGTGAAGCCTTCCTCCGTATCACTCCTCACTTCGGACTATGGCTCAAGACCTTCAAAGTAGAGCCGAAGATGATCGAGGGACGGCACGCGGAGTGCGGAGGTGCTTTTATAAGCAAGAATGCTGGTACTCCATGGCCCGAGGGCTCTTTTCAAGAGGAGTCCAGCTTATGGCAATGAGAGTGATTTTATATTACCGCTCCTAGGGCCCCCAAGTGGGTGGCACCATCTGCCTTTCGCCCGGGTCCCCCACCACAGCTAGCGTCATGGGTTAATAAAGGACTGGACTGGGGGCCGTCCAAGGATGTGCCCTTGTTGCAGGGCCGCATTCGAGATCTCCTAGAAAGAGATATCAGTCTAGTCGCGGCGACACAAGTTATGCTGATTCGCCGAGCTTTGCCCTGCAAACGTCGCCCCTCCGCCTGTGGGAGTTCAATCCGGAAGGACCACGAGCTCTCCAACATTTTATGGGCGCGACGCCCATGGAGATGTACAAATTGTTCTTCGGATCACAAGCAATGTGTCTGGACTTGACCGAGGACACAGGTCTGAGCTGCAACTGCCCGGATACTCAAGTAAGTAGCCCTGTGCCCGGACTCGCAATCCGCATATTTATCATAAAATTGACCTTAAAAGAGCTGTCCTTTAAACAGGAGTGGATAGAGAAAGCAAAGCTAATCAGGTGTCCATCCCCTCCCCGAGACCACACCGGGTCCCATGCTAGTCAGGATGTTGGAGGTTGTGCCTTCGAAGGAAAGCGAGGGAGGGGACAAGGAAGCTATGGCCTCCTCGAAGGAGGCTGTTTGGAAGGGAGGAACCGAAAATTCCTCTCCTCAGGGGAAGAAGAGGACCGCCTCTGAAGACCCGGAGACCATGGCCTCAAAGCGGGGGAAGAAATCTTTGCCAGAGGGTCCTGTGCTGGGGGATGCTTCGGCCGAATTATGCCCTCAAGGGGATCAGCCCTCCACCGAGCCATAAGTAGAGAGGACTTTTTCTTTTTAAGAGATGAGAGAAATCCTTGCTTTATATCTGAGAAAAGTAATCGAAAACTTACCTTGTAGCTCGGACCTTAGCCCTTCTCAGCAGAGCTCGTCTTCGGGGGATCTTCTTCCGGAAATGATGGAGCGGAACGCCTCCCCCTGCCGTACCGCCTTGCGAGGTGGGCGACCTGAGGTATCGTCGCGGAGGGTTTCTACGAATCCGGCAGGGCCGGAAGGTAGTCATATGGCTCCCCAAAGCCCTCCGTGTCCGGCCTTTGAAAAGGGCCATCGGACGAGTCCGGCACCGTCTGGTGCACGGTCGGAGGAGCTGAAGGATCTACTAGGGCGAGCATCTATCTCAGAGGAGCACCGTGCATTGATGGGTACGGTGATTGAGAGGATTTCATCCGCGGAGAGCGGATTGCACAAGGCCGTCAGGAGTTTACTGACAGGTTTTGAGGTACGCGAAATAATGTACCCTTTTTGGACAGTTGTGCATAAATAAGATGCACCCTGTGTAGATAGTAGCCCCTGAGACTCTATGTGTTGTCAAAAGTGACGACGCACAGAGGATCATAATCCCAGGTCTAATATGCCGCCTTTATACGTAGGTGGTGAAGTGTCCGGTGGCCAGCCGGACTGATGGATTTGCCGAGCTAAAGCGGCAACTTGACGTGGCAGATGCCGACATCGCGCTTGTCAACAAGCGGCTTGACGAGGCACAAGGTATGCAATTCCTTCGGCGGCGCCTGGTAAGAGGAGCTTTATGCCAGTATCTTACAATGTGTGCGCTTGATGCAGATGGTGCTGCTGCCATGGAGAATCTTCGGGCGGAACTTGCCCGAGCCAAGGAGCAAGCCAGGAAAAGTGATGCGGCTGCCGGAAAGGCAATTGAAGAGCTGAAAGCCGAACAGGCTGCTCACTGCCGAAGCAAGAAGGAAATGGCCGAGATGGCCATGAAGCTGAAGAATGTTGCTGACCGTTGCAAGCTTCTTGAAAAAGAAGATCGGGCAGAATAGACGGACCTGAAGAAGGCCGTTGCCGATGCCAAGGATGCTCGCTCTGCGATGGGAGCTATGAAGGAGGAGCTGCGTCAGGCCGGAGAGATCGCGGCTGGAAAGCCCTTTATGCTGCGGAGGAAGTTCTGTGATCCTAAACATGCTCCGTTAGACCAGATGTGGAGTACGGCGGACACCTATCTGGATTTAGCAGCGAGTGCCGCAGATGCGGCCGAACACTTCCGAGATCAAGAAGATTGCGAAGTGGAAAAGCTCTTCTGGTCGCAGTTCCACAATCCAGAGCGTCCACTGTCATTAGCCGATCGTTTGGCCGAATGGGCCGAGCTAAATAGGTTGTCCGGACTCGCCATGAAGTATGTCATGAGTCATCTGTGGCCAGAGAGGCCAGAGCCGAAAAGTTATTTCAACTTGGTGCAGCAGTTCCTTGGTGCGCCGCCGCATATCAATGCGATGAAGAGGTCAGCGTGCATAGAGGGTGCGTGGATGGCTCTTGCTCGTGTCAAGACATACTGGGCGGAAATGGAAGCCACCGCTGTTGCATCCCCAGACTCGGATGGAAGCCGAGTACCTGCCAAGCGCTATTTTCAGGAAGTTCTGCATGGCGCTCGTTTAATAGAGACGCAGTGCTCGAAGGATACTATATTCGAATAGCATGTATTATTGTAAAAAAATATTTTGACAAATTGTAGAAGCTTTTTATACTTGTGCCTGCAAGTATTATAATACCTACTGTGCGGCCGTATATATAATCTGAAAGATGGCAGTCGTCGGCTTCAGCCCCCACGCACATAATGCGGGGGTGTTCGCAGAAGGCGCATTTTCACACTTGATCCAACGTCTTGGTCCTACAAAGGAGGTGATAGCGCAGCGAACTAGGCAATCGGACTATGATGCTTTATCACTTTCACTTAGCCATAGGAGTTTGACATTGAGGCTACTTATATAGCCCCTGGTGGCGCCTGCGCTCGCCCGAACTCGGGGCGCGTATGTGCCTGGCTGGGAAACGGCCCTTCGTTAATGCGGAGGAATTCTAAAGATTCCGGTAAGTCATCGAGTGGTTGACCAGTCTCACGCTATATCATGACAGTCAGTTTACGGCTTTCTCTACTGAGGTGCTCACCTGGCCGAACTGGGGCACAATCGCAATAGTTCTCCTGGTGCCACCTTAGCCGATAGAGCGGAACGTAAGGCAGCAAAACACAAGAGCCGGGCAAACCCAACATTTGACCAAAGACATGATTCGGAGCTGATGCATATAAGGCCAAACTCGCGACGCCGAACACTCCCTAAGGTATTCGGTCTTTATGAGGACGGGTAGGATAACACCCTTAGTAATAAGCCCCTAGTGTCCAGGTACGCGCAAAACTCTGACGTGGCCACATGCCAAAACGCCAGCCTCCTCCTTGGTTATACCAAGAAACCAGGGGATGTGTATCAACAAGAGACAGTAAAAAAGGTTTACACAGGGTCTTAATCTGAAAAGAATCCTTGGAACGGGTCCCTGCTGCACGTCTGCGCCTGTGTCTCCGTTGTGCCGTATCATGGACAGGCGTAGCACGGTGTTCATCTGTAAAAGAGAGGAACTTAGTTAAAGAAAGGTCGTGCCGAACATGAGTTATACTAAATAAACAAAGTATAAATCGAAATGGGTAAAATTGAGCTTCATCGTCTCTTGTTTTATATGCGTGGAGCCCCTAGTATAGGGGTATACGGCTATTAAGCCTTTATCAATTGTATGTTTATGCCGGACTCGTCTAGCCGTGTCCGTGGTCCTGACGACCTGTTTAGATGCTTTGGCTGGTGAAGCCGCTTTATTGTGGGGCTGTCAAGGCAGCCGCACTGTTTTCCGCGCGGGAGGAACACTCAATGTTTTCCCTTTAATGAGATGATGCCTCGTGGACCGGGCATCTTAAGCGTAAGAGATGCATAATGCGGTATTGCGTTAAAGCGGGCGAAAGCTTCGCGTCCCAGCAGTGCTTGATAGCTACTTGAAAATGGGGCGATGTGGAAAGTTAGTTGTTCGCGACGGAAGTTATCGGGGGAGCCGAACATAACTTCTAGCCGGAGAGAACCCATGCAACGGGCATCCAGGCCTGGCGTTACCCCTTGAAAGGAGGTTTTGCTATGGCGATTTTTTGTTGGGTCTATCCCCATGTTGCGGATTGTGTCCTGGTATAACAGGTTTAGACCACGGCCGCCGTCCATCAGGACATTTGTAAAATGAAGTCCGCCGATTATTGGATCTAATACCAAGGCAGTCCAGCCTGCATTCTGGATACTTCTAGAGTAATCCTGATGGTCGAAGGTGATCGGTTTTAACAACCATTGGCGAGACTCCTTTGGGATAGGCTGTATGGCGCGTATCTCTGGTGGCGCCGTTCTGTTCGTCACCTGAAGTAAGTGTACTGTTTTGACTTCTTGTGGGAAATCCTTTTGTTTTCTGGTGCTCTGCTTGTGGGGTTCGTCGTCGTCCTTACTTGGTGTGTCGAGCCCCTTGTGTTCGGCGTTGAGTTTGCCGGCTTGCTTGAAAACCCAACAATCTCTGTGGGTATGGTTCGCAGGCTTCCCGGGAGTACTGTGTATTTGACATATCTTGTCCAAGATTTTGTTTAAATTGGATAGCTCGTCCCTGTTATCCTTGAGGGGCGGCTTTCTCTGATTCTGCCACGAGCTTTTGAGTCCGGCGTTGACCGCCGTGCTCTTTGGGCTGTTTCCCTTATTCCGGCGCTGGTCCTTGCTGCGTCGGGGTTTTCCGTTTCCATCCCTAACTTTGGATGTACTTGGGTCGCTGGTGCTACATCTTGCCAACCAGCTGTCCTCTCCTGCGCAAAAGCGGGTCATGACGCTTGTTAATGCGGCCGTTGTTCTTGGCTTTTCTTGGCCGAGGTGTCTGGCGAGCCATTCGTCTCGAACGTTGTGCTTAAAAGCTGCTAGGGCTTCGGTGTCCGGACAGTTGACTATCTGATTCTTTTTAGTAAGAAATCTGTTCCAGAATTTCCGGGCTGACTCTCCGGGCTGTTGAGTTATGTGACTGAGATCGTCTGCATCCGGAGGGCGGACATAGGTCCCTTGAAAATTTGCCCGGAAAGCACCCTCAAGCTCTTCCCAACTTCCAATGGTGTTTTCGGGAAGGCTTTTGAGCCAATGCCGGGCTGGCCCTTTAAGATTGAGGGGTAAGTATTTTATGGTGTGGAGGTCATCTCCTCTGGCCATGTGTATGTGGAGGATATAATCCTCGATCCAGACCCCAGGGTCTGTTGTTCCGTCGTACGCTTCTATGTTTACGGGCTTGAATCCCGCTGGAAATTCATGGTCCAGCACCTCATCGGTGAAACATAGGGGGTGTGCGGCACCCCTGTATTTGGGTGTGCCATGATGTTCAGATATTTGTTGTGTTGCATTGCTTACTAGAGCTTGCTTTCTTGGCCCGTATATAGATCTGGCTGGGCCGTCTTTTTGATGCGGATCCTTTGGTGGATCCCGTGCCGGCTTGTGTGCGGCGCCGCTTGCCGCTCCATGCTGGCCATGCGGTCGTCCATCCGACCGGATGGTTTTCCTATTTTTTGACTGTGGGGGCTCTAAGGCCTCCTCGTCAAATTCAGGCAGTAGCTTTCGCTCTGGATAGCTTTTTGTGCGGCGACTGCCGGCATATTTGTCTGCGGTGTTGCGTACTTTGCTCCATCTGATTCTGAGTGCATCTTCCGCAGTTTTGAGCTTCCGCTTCTCCTTTTTCAGGCTATGCGCAGTGGCGACGAGCCTTTTGTGGAGGTTCTTCTGCTCCATGAGTTTATCCGGCGTAAGGTCGTCCGGACTGTTGTTTTCGCCGGGGACGGGGTGTTCGGTTTGTTTATCCAAGTTGTCCTGTTCGGACGCTTGCTCGAAGGCATGTTCGTCGTCCGCCGGCTTGTCCTCCTCTATGGCTGGGTCTGTATGGCTGCTGTCTCTGTCGAGGCGGGGCTTGGAGCAGCGCTTACGTCGCCACTTTGATTGCTTTTCGAGTGAACAATCCCTCGTTGCATCCCTATGTTCCTCGTTGTCGCTTCCTTTGGGTGTGTCCACCATGTATACATCATGAGATGAGGTGGTTGTCCAGTGCCTTATAGGCGTTGGTTCATGTTCATCTCCTACATCATCGTCCATACCGTCGATGTCTTCGGAGTCAAAGTCGAGCACGCCGTTTATATTATCGATAGTGGCTATGAAGTGGGTGGTGGGTGGGCATCGAATTTCTTCGTCGTCCACATCCCAATCCTGCCGGTCATAGTCCGGCCAGGGCTCTCCTGATAAAGAGATAGACTTTAGTGAATTCAGAATATCGCCAAAGGGCGAGTGCTGAAAGATGTCCGCGGCGGTGAACTCCATGATCGGCGCCCAATCGGGTTCGATTGGTAGGGGCGCGGAGGGCTCGGAGTCAGGAGAGGAGTCTGGCTCCCTGGAGTCACGGGCTTCGCAGAGAATAGGGCTGGTGTTTGGCTCGATCGCCGTAGAGATTGCAGCCCCCGAGGCGGTCTCTAACCACCCATCCTTGATTGGTGTGATCGGCTCCGAGCTAGGGGTTGGAGCGGACACAGGTGCGGCCTCCAGGGCACTGTTCGGCGGCAGAGCTAAATCATGCCCATCGTGACAGTGCGGCGCGCTCGGCTGTGACTCGAATCTGTCGAAGATCAAGTCTCCGCGGATGTCGGCCGCATAGTTCAAAATTCCAAATCTGACCTGATGGCCAGGGGCGTAGCTTTCGATCTGCTCCAGATGACCAAGCGAATTGGCCCGCAGTGCAAAGCCGCCGAATACGAAGATCTGTCCGGGGAGAAAAGTCTCACCCTGGGTCGCATCGCTGTTGATGATCGGAGAAGCCATCGGGCCTAAAAGTGACGACACAGAGGAACTCTCAATGAAAGCACCAATGTCGGTGTCAAAACCGGCGGATCTCGGGTAGGGGGTCCCGAACTGTGCGTCTAGGCCGGATGGTAACAGGAGGCAGGGGACACGATGTTTTACCCAGGTTCGGGCCCTCTTGATGGAGGTAAAACCCTACGTCCTTCTTGATTAATATTGATGATATGGGTAGTACAAGATTAGATCTACCACGAGATCAGAGAGGCTAAACCCTAGAAGCTAGCCTATGGTATGATTGTTGTTCGTCCTATGGACTAAAACCCTCCGGTTTATATAGACACCGGAGAGGGTTAGGGTTACACAGAGTCGGTTACAATGGTAGGAGATCTACATATCCGTATCGCCAAGCTTGCCTTCCACGCCAAGGAAAGTCCCTTTCGGACACGGGACGAAGTCTTCAATCTTGTATATTCATAGTCCAGGAGTCCGGCCGAAGTTATAGTCCGGCCATCCGGACACCCCCTAATCCAGGTCTCCCTCAAGTGCAAAGCCCAGCTACGGGCCGCGGTTGCTGCGTTGAAGGAGTTCGAGAAGGCCCCCTCAGGTAACACGTGTTTCCATTGCAAAGAATGACAGGTACCAGATAGTATGCCGCATGTATGCAAATCTAACATTAGATGTTGTAGATGACTCCGGAGTGAATCCGGAGGCCGTGCCGGAGAATGCGGAATGTGCTAATCGATAACTAAATGCTGGCGAGCGCGTGCTTACGTGGGTCAGGCAGGAGAAAAATAATCTACAGGACGCCAATATCCAGCTGGGCGTGGAACTGAAAGATGTCCGAGCCCAGCTTGCGGACTCCGTGAAGGAGAATAAGCGGCTTCGACGCGGCATTTTTAGTAAGTGCTTGAACGAACTTTTGAAAGAGTTCGGCGAAGAAGCTGGCTAACAGAGTTATGTCTGTAGGTATGCTGACGGGTCGTCCCGTGAAGGAGATGCCCGGGTCTGCGGGTGATCTTCTACCAGAGCTCTCACAACTGCACGAACAAGTTCGGCAGGTGATGCAGGGTATTGCCCAAGCCTTGTGGCCATCTGCCTCCCCACCAGGAGGCATGGGGGAGCTTATAGAGAATCTCAAGGGAGCACAGCAGCGCTTCCGATTATGGAAGATATCAGCCTGTCGACAAGGTGCAAGGGAAGCCTGGGTCATGGTGAAGACGCGATATACCAAAGCTGACCCAAACCACATGGCCGAGGTTGGACCTGTGGGGCCCGATGGGAAAGAGATCCCCGTCAGTTTGGTGTATGACCAAGTAGAATTAGCCGCAAAGTATTCCCAACAGGATTGTAGGCTAGACAGCCTATTGGATGGTATAGAAGAAGAATTTAGTCAGTCTTAGTGACTGTGTACTTTAAGTGGCATATATAATGTCCCTAGCCGAATTGTAAATCATTTTTCATGGCGGACCTTTTCGCTTCGACCTCTGGACCCGATAGTCCGGAGTGTATCCGAATACCCGCTCGATTATGTAAAAACCGGGGTATGCGTGGAAACTAGGCGTAGGGGTCATAAGTGCTTGAACAGACAAGTACCCAACTAGCTATGTTATATTACATGGATAGTAAGAAACATCTTCCAGGGAGAATAGTTCAGTTAAGGGTTCCTTTCCCTGGGTACGCATGCCCTAATGTGCATGTCCGAACTGCGAAAAGAGACGCGGGTTATAAACATCTGGGGGCATGTATCAAAATAAATAAAGGTCATCTTTTGTTCACCGACCGAATATTCCCTTGAGAACACGAGCTTTCGGCTTCACCCAGTCTGAGGTACACATCCGGCTGACCCGGTAGTAACAATCGCAGAGGTGCTCCCCTTATGCCCTAGCCGAATTAACGGGAACGTAGGGCATAAATACAAGAGCCAGGCAACCCAGCTTGGCTAAAACTTAAGTCATATGCATATAATGGTGGAAAAAGGTACATGCGGAAGAATAACACATGTGTGGGGCATAAAGCCCAGAAAAATAGTTATATTAAGCTTCTGTATAAGAAGCCCCCAGGTATAATGAGTGCGGTTAGCGCGTCAAGATTGTGTAGTCAAGACACAAGTTAGCCTTTGAAGGCCTTGAGAAGAAGAAAAAAGAAGAAAGAGAGAAAAGACAGATAACGGATATGCAAAAAATTGATGGGGGTAAGGAGACAAACATAAAGTCTGGCACTAGGCGTAGAATCTTCGGAGTCTGCACTACAAAAAAAAGACACATCCGTGACATTTTGGGCCGAACGATTTTTTTCCTGTCATACATATGACACTTCTATGACGATAATTGTGACAAAACCCGGTATCATCATAGATGTGGTGGGCTCCTACTTCTATGACAAAAAATCATGACAGAAAATGGGCTTTTCGTCCTGGGCGGGCCGAAGACGCAGCTGCATGACATTCTTTGGGCCGTCCATGACGGAAAAAACCGTGGTAGAAGCGAGGGCGAGGAAAATTTCGGCGAGTTCCCGGTTACGGTGGGAGGTCTGGGGCCGAGCGATGCGCGTTTCTCTCGTACACGTATGCGCATGTGTGCGAGGCATTGGCTCTAACTGAACCCGAGCGAGGCGTTGGGCTCTAACTGAACCCGAGCGATTGCACTGCAGGCTACGCATTACTGAACCCGAGCGATCGATCGATGGCTGTTAACTGAACCCGGTCGAGCGATTCCTTCACTACTGCTGCTAACTAAAGCCGATCGATGCTGCCTCTGGGATGAACAATGAGCGTTGCGGGGGGGGGGGGGGGGCGGGGGGGGGGGGGTGGGATGAACATGGAGCGGTGGCGTTGCCTCTAGATGAACAGGACCCCGTGGTGTGGTGGAGGGCTGGATGAACAGTAGACGGTGGAGGGGTGCCCGTGGAGGGGTGGTTGAACAGGACCCCGTGGTGTGGAGGGCTAGATGAACAGTAGACGATGGAGGGGTGCCCGTGGAGGGGTGGTTGAATAGTAGCCGGTGGAGTAGCGCGCGGTGGAGGCTGGATGAACAGGAGTCCATGGAGGCTGGAGGAGGTCGATGGTGGAGATGAACAATATCCCGTGGAGTCCCGTTTTGTGGTACGCCACACCCCTCCCGATGAACAGGACCCCCGTTTCGACCGTAGCGCTCTAACATAAGTCCATTTCGTCCGTTTTGCGGTACGCCACACCCCTCCCGATCAACATGACCCCCGTTTCGACCGTAGGAGGTCCGTTTCCTCTGTTTTGCGGTACGCTAGACCCCTCCCGATCAACAAGACCCCGTTCCGAACGTAGGAGGTCTGTTTCCTCCGTTGTGCGGTACGCCATGCCTCATTTCCATCGCCTTCTCCGTCCAAGCCCTCCCGATGAACACGACCACGCATTCCGTTCTGACCCAGCCGGTTGGCTCCCACGCGTTCCATTGCCTCCCGATGAACACGACGCATTTCGTTGCCTCCCCATGAACACGACGCATTCTAATGCCTCCCCATGAACACGACGCATTCCGTTGCCTCCCCATGAACATGACGACGACGCTGTTTCTCCGTTCCGACCCAGCCATGTACACGAGCCCTGGCCGTATGTATGCGCGAGTAGGCGTTCGAGACCCCGCCCGTATGTACACAAACGTGGCCGTATTTTCTTTCTTGCACCCTGGCCGCTGTACGTACGTGTACATGCTACGTGCGCGCCTCTACTACGACACGTACACGCCTCTACTACGACACGTGCGCGCCTCAACATCCACCAGTATATATGTATGTACATGTTCGTGACCAGAATGACAATGCTGCGTACGCTTCGACCAGGTGGGTCCCGACTGTCAGGAACTTCCTTGCCTGCGAAGATGTAGCTGGTGGGTCCCAGCAGTCAGGGGGTGAATCGTTTTTTTGCCCGGACGGACTTCCTTGCGTGCGAAGATGTAGCTGGTGGGTCCCAGCAGCTAGGGGCAAACGCTGTCAGGTGGAGGAATAATTATTTTGCACGTAATATGGAGGCACTTCCTTGCTGCGGCCGTGGACCCAGCTGTCAGCCTCTCCACGTACAGTCCACGTCCGATGGAAGCCGTTCCTTGACCACGTTGACCACGCCGTGCCGAGAGCACCAGGGTGGTGGACGACGGCGAGGCCTAGGAAGGGGACGACGCAGAGCCGGGGAAGACGCGGCAGTGGATGCCCACGCGTAGAGGAGTACGAGGGTTCACTGGTTCGCTGCGGTGTGAGGCTGCCGTCGCCGCAGAATAACAGGGGGTGTGGGTGAGTAGAGGGATGGCCTGGCTAGCGGTGGGAGTAGTAGGGGGCGGTGAGGCCTCCGCCGCATCGTAGCCGGCCACGGGAGGTGATACGTCTCCAACGTATCTATATTTTTTGATTGCTCCATGCTATATTATCTACTGTTTTGGACATTATTGGGCTTTATTATCCACTTTTATATTATTTTTGGGACTAACCTATTAACCGGAGGCCCAGCCCAGAATTGCTGTTTTTTTACCTGTTTTAGGGCTTCGAAGAAAAGGAATATCAAACGGAGTCCAAACGGAATGAAACCTTCGGGAACGTGATTTTCTCACTGAATACAACTCAGGAGACTTGGACCCTATGTCAAGCCAATCAACAGGAGGCCACGAGGTAGGGGGCGCGCCTGCCCCCCAGGCGTGCCCTCCACCCTCGTGGGCCCCCTGTTGCTCCACCGACATACTTCTTCCTCCTATATATACCCACGTACCCCCAAACGATCAGATACGGAGCCAAAACCCTAATTCCACCACCGTAACTTTCTGTATCCACGAGATCCCATCTTGGGGCCTGTTCCGGAGCTCCGCCAGAGTGGACATCGATCACGGAGGGCTTCTACATCAACACCATAGCCTCTCCGATGAAGTGTGAGTAGTTTACTTCAGACCTATGGGTACATAGTTAGTAGCTAGATGGCTTGTTCTCTCTTTTTGGATCTCAATACAATGTTCTCCCCCTCTCTTGTGGAGATCTATTCGATGTAATCTTCTTTTTACGGTGTGTTTCTTGAGACCGATGAATTGTGGGTTTATGACCAAGTCTATCTATGAATGACATTTGAATCTTCTCTGAATTCTTTTATGTATGATTGGTTATCTTTGTAAGTCTCTTCGAATTATCAGTTTGGTTTGGCCTACTAGATTGATCTTTCTTGCAATGGGAGAAGTGCTTAGCTTTCGGTTCAATCTTGCGGTGTCCTTTCCCGGTGACAGTAAGGGCAGCAAGGCACGTATTGTATTGTTGCCATCGAGGATAACAAGATGGGGTTTTCTTCATATTGCATGAGTCTATCCCTCTACATCATGTCATCTTGCTTAAGGCGTTACTCTGTTTTTAACTTAATACCCTAGATGCATGCTGGATAGCGGTCGATGAGTGGAGTAATAGTAGTAGATGCAGGCAGGAGTCGGTCTACTTGTCTCGGACGTGATGCCTATATACATGATCATACCTAGATATTCTCATAACTATGCTCAATTCTGTCAATTGCTCAACAGTAATTTGTTCACCCACCGTAGAATACTTATGCTCTAGAGAGAAGCCACTAGTAAAACCTATGGCCCCGGGTCTATCTTTATCATATTTATCTCCTACTACTTAGTTATTTCCTTTGCTATTTACTTTGCCTTTATTCTACTTTGCATCTTTATCACAAAAATACCAAAAATATTATCTTTATCATATCTATCAGATCTCACTCTCGTAAGTGGACCTATAGGGATTGACAACCCCTATTTGCGTTGGTTGCGAGGATTTATTTGTTTTGTGCAGGTGCAAGGGACTCGCGCGTAGCCTCCTACTGGATTGATACCTTGGTTCTCAAAAACTGAGGGAAATACTTACGCTACTTTGCTGCATCATCCCTTCCTCTTCGGGGAAAACCAACGCAGTGCTCAAGAGGTAGCAAGAAGGATTTCTGGCGCCGCTGCCGGGGAGGTCTACGCAAAAGTCAACATACCAAGTACCCATCACATACCCTTATCTCCCGCATTACATTATTTGCCATTTGCCTCTCCCCCACTTCACCCTTGCCGTTTTATTCACCCCCTCTCTCTCTCTATCCTCCCTCTCTTTCTCTATTTGCTTCTTTTTGTCCGCTTGCTTTTTGTTTGCTTGTGTGTTAGTTTGCTTGCTTGTCATGATGGCTCAAGATAATACTAAATTGTGTGACTTCATCAGTACCAACAACAATGATTTTATTAGCATCCGATTGCTCCTCTTACCAATGCTGAATCTTGTGAAATTAATGCTGCTTGGTTGAATCTTGTAATGAAATATCCGTTCTCCGGCCTTCCTAGTGAAGATGCCGCTACCCATCTAAATATCTTCGGATTTGTGTGACATGAAAAATAAGAAAGATGTGGATAATGATATAGTTAAATTGAAGCTATTTCCTTTTTCGCTTAGAGATCGCGCTAAAGCTTGGTTTTCGTCTTTGCCTAAAAATAGTATTGATTCATGGAACAAGTGCAAAGATGCTTTTATCTCAAAGTATTTTCCTCCCGCTAAGATCATCTCTCTTAGAAACTATATTATGAATTTTAAGCAACTTGATCATGAACATGTTGCACAAGCTTGGGAGAGAATGAAATTAATGATACGTAATTGCCCTACTCATGGTTTAAATTTGTGGATGATTATACAAATTTTTTATGCCGGATTGAATTTTGCTTCTAGAAATCTTTTACATTCGGCCGCGGGAGGCACTTTTATGGAAATCACTTTAGGAGAAGCTACTAAACTCCTAGATAATATTATGGTTAATTATTCTCAATGGCATACTGAAAGATGTACTAATAAAAAGGTGCATGCGATAGAAGAAATTAATGTTTTGAGTGGAAAGATGGATGAACTTATGAAATTATTTGCTAATAAGAGTGTTTCTTCTGATCCTAATGATATGCCCTTGTCTAGTTTGATTGAGAATAATAATGAATCTATGGATGTGAATTTTGTTGGTAGGAACAATTTTGGTAACAACGCGTATAGAGGAAATCTCAATCCTAGGCCTTATCCTAGTAATCCCTCTAATAATTATGGTAATTCCTACAACAATTCTTATGGAAATTATAATAATATTCCCTCTAATTTTGAATCTAATATTAAAGAATTTATTACTTCGCAAAAGAATTTTAATGCTATGATTTGGCTAGGAACGTTGATAGAATTGCTCTTGATGTTGATTCTTTGAAACTTAGATCTATTCCACCTAAGCATGATATCAATGAGTTCTCAAAGCCATGCGAATTTCCATTGATGAGTGCAAAGAAAGAACGGCTAGGATACGTGCTAAGAAAGATGCCTTTATAAGAGCGTGTTCTTCTAATTTCTATGAAAATAAAGATGATGATCTAAAAGTTATTGATGTGTCCCCTATTAAATCTTTTTTTGCCATATGAATCTTGATAATGATGGGACTGAATATGATCCACCTTTACCTAGAAGGCGTTCCTAGAATTCAGAATTTGTTGATCTTGATGCTAAATTTTATAAAAGTGGGATTGAAGAAATCAAAACCCTAGATGTTGCTAAACCCACTATTATGGATTTCAAGGAATTTAACTATGAAAATTGCTCTTTGATTGATTGTATTTCCTTGTTGCAATCGGTGCTAAATTCTCCACATGCTTATAGTCAAAATAAAGCGTTTACTAAACATATCGTTGATGCCTTGATGCAATCTTATGAAGAAAAACTTGAATTGGAAGTTTCTATCCCTAGAAAACTTTATGATGAGTGGGAACAAACTATTAAAATTAAAATTAAAGATCATGAATGCTATGCTTTATGTGATTTGGGTGCTAGTGTTTCCACGATTCCAAAGACTTTGTGTGATTTGTTAGGTTTCCGTGATTTTGATGATTGCTCTCTAAACTTGCACCTTGCGGATTCCACTATTAAGAAACCTATGGGAAGAATTAATGATGTTCTTATTGTTGCAAATAGGAATTATGTGCCCGTAGATTTTATTTTTCTTGACATAGATTGCAATCCTTCATGTCCTATTATTCTTGGTAGACCTTTCCTTAGAACGATTGGTGCAATTATTGATATGAAGGAAGGGAATATTAGATTCCAATTTACATTAAGGAAAGGCATGGAACACTTTCCTAGAAAGAAAATTAAATTACCTTATGAATCTATTATGAGAGCCACTTATGGATTGCCTACCAAAGATAGCAATACCTAGATCTATTCTTGCTTGTTATGCCTAGCTAGGGGCGTTAAACAATAGCGCTTGTTGGGAGGCAACCCAATTTTATTTTTATTCCTTGCTTTTTGCTCCTGTTTAGTAATAAATAATTTATCTAGCCTCTTTTTTGGTTGTGTTTTTTGTGTTTAATTAGTGTTTGTGCCAAGTAGAACCGTTGGGAAGACTTGGGGAAAATCTTGTTGAACTTGCTGTAAAAAACAGAAACTTTAGCGCTCACGAGAACTGCTGTAATTTTTATTTGGTGAGTGATACTTAGTTAATTATTTTGGCAGATGATTAATAGATAAATTCCACATGTCCAACAATTTATTTTAGAATTTTTGGGGTTCCAGATCTTGCGCTAGCTACAGATTACTACAGACTGTTCTGTTTTTGACAGATTCTGTTTTTTCGTGTGTTGTTTGCTTATTTTGATGAATCTATGGCTAGTAAAATAGTTTATAAACCATAGAGAAGTTGGAATACAGTAGGTATAACACCAATATAAATAAATAATTATTTCATTACAGTACCTAGAAGTGATCTTTTATTTTCTTTCGCAAACAGAGCTCACGAGATTTTCTACTTTAAGTTTTGTGTTGTGAAGTTTTCAAGTTTTGGGTAAAGATTTGATGGATTAGGAACAAGTTTTGGCAAGAGCCTAAGCTTGGGGATGCCCATGGCACCCCCAAGATAATCTAATGACACCTAAAAGCCAAAAGCTTGGGGATGCCCCGGAAGGCATCCCCTCTTTCGTCTACTTCTATCGGTAACTTTACTTGGAGCTATATTTTTATTTACCACATGATATGTGTTTTGCTTGGAGCGTCTTGTATGATTTGAGTCTTTATTTCTTAGTTTACCACAATCATACTTGATGTACACACCTTTTGAGAGAGCCATACATGATTTGGAATTTGTTAGAATACTCTATGTGCTTCGCTTATATCTTTTGAGTTATATAATTTTGCTCTAGTACTTCACTTATATCCTTTTAGAGCATGGTGGTGTATTTGTTTTATAGAAACTATTGATCTCTCATGCTTCACTTAGATTATATTGAGAGTCTTAAATAGCATGGTAATTTGCTTAAAATCTTAATATGCTTGGTATACAAGATTAATAATAGAACTTTCTTATGAGTGTGTTGAATACTATGATAAGTTTGATACTTGATAATTGTTTTGAGATATACAAATGGTGATATTAAAGGCATGCTAGTTGAGTAGTTGTGAATTTGAGAAATACTTGTATTGAAGTTTGTGATTCCCGTAGCATGCATGTATGGTGAACCGTTATGTGATGAAGTCGGAGCATGATTTATTTATTGATTGTCTTCCTTATGAGTGGCGGTTGGGGATGAGCGATGGTCCTTTCCTACCAATCCATCCCCCTAGGAGCATGCACGTAATACTTTGCTTTGATAACTTGTAGATTTTTGCAATAAGTATATGAGTTCTTTATGACTAATGTTGAGTCCATGGATTATACGCAGTCTCACCCTTCCACCTTTCCTAGCCTCTCTAATACCGCGCACCTTTCGCCGGTATCATACACCCACCATATACCTTCCTCAAAACAGCCACCATACCTACCTATTATGGCATTTCCATAGCCATTCCGAGATATATTGCCATGCAACTTTCCACCGTTCCATTTATTATGACACACTCCATCATTGTCATATTGCTTAGCATGATCATGTAGTCGACATCGTATTTGTGGCAAAGCCACCATTCATAATTCTTTCATACATGTCACTCATGAGTCATTGCATATCCCGGTACACCGCCAGAGGCATTCACATAGAGTCATATTTTGTTCTAAGTATTGAGTTGTAAGAAAAATAGAAGTGTGATGGTCATCATTATTACAGCATTGTCCCAGTGAGGAAAGGATGATGGAGACTATGATTCCCCGACAAGTCGGGATGAGACTCCGGACGAAAAATAAAAAAAGAAAAAAAGAAAAGAGGCCATGAAAAAAGAGAAAAGGCCCAAAAAAGAAAAAAAGAAAAAACGAGAGAAAAAGAGAGAAGGACAATGTTACTATCCTTTTACCACACTTGTGCTTCAAAGTAGCACCATGATCTTCATAGTAGAGAGTCTCTCATGTTATCACTTTCATATACTAGTGGGAATCTTTCATTATAGAACTTGGCTTGTATATTCCAATGATGGGCTTCCTCAACTTGCCCTAGGTCTTCATGAGCAAGCAAGTTGGATGCACACCCACTTAGTTTCTTTTTGAGCTTTCATATACTTATAGCTCTAGTGCATCCATTGCATGTCAATCCCTACTCACTCACATTGATATCTATTGATGGGCATCTCCATAGCGCGTTGATACGCCTAGTTGATGTGAGACTATCTTCCCTTTTTTGTCTTCTCCACAACCACCACTCTATTCCACCTATAGTGCTATATCCATGGCTCACGCTCATGTATTGCGTGAAGATTGAAAAAGTTTTGAGAATGTCAAAAGTATGAAACAATTGCTTGGCTTGTCATCAGGGTTGTGCATGATTTAAATATTTTGTGTGGTGAAGATAGAGCATAGCCAGACTATATGATTTTGTAGGGATAACTTTCTTTAGCCATGTTATTTTGAGAAGACATAATTGCTTTGTTAGTATGTTTGAAGTATTATTATTTTTATGTCAATATGAACTTTTGTCTTGAATCTTTCGGATCTGAATATTCATACCACAATTAAGAAGAATTCTGTTTTTATCATTTACCTACTCGAGGACGAGGAGGAATTAAGCTTGGGGATGCTTGATACGTCTCCAACGTATCTATAATTTTTTATTGCTCCATGCTATATTATCTACTGTTTTGGACATTATTGGGCTTTATTATCCACTTTTATATTATTTTTCGGACTAACCTATTAACCAAAGGCCCAACCCAGAATTGCAGTTTTTTTGCCTGTTTTAGGGTTTTGAAGAAAAGGAATATCAAACGGATTCCAAAAGGAATGAAAACTTTGGGAACGTGATTTTCTCAACGAATAAGACTAGGGAGACTTGGACCCTACGTCAAGAAACGAAATAGGAGGGCACGAGGTAGGGGCGCGCCCACCCCCACCAGGCGCGCCCTCCACCCTCGTGGGCCCCCTGTTGCTCCACCGACATACTCCTTCCTCCTATATATATCCACGTACCCCCAAACGATCAGATACGGAGCCAAAACCCTAATTCCACTGCCGTAACTTTCTGTATCCACGAGATCCCATCTTGGGGCCTGTTCCGGAGCTCCGCCGGAGGGGGCATCGATCACGGAGGGCTTCTACATCAACACCATAGCCTCTCCGATGAAGTGTGAGTAGTTTACCTCAGATCTACGGGTCCATAGTTAGTAGCTAGATGGCTTCTTCTCTCTTTTTGGATCTCAATACAATGTTCTCCCCCTCTCTTGTGGAGATCTATTCGATGTAATCTTCTTTTTGCGGTGTGTTTGTTGAGACTGATGAATTGTGGGTTTATGATCAAGTCTATCTATGAATAATATTTGAATCTTCTCTGAATTCTTTTATGTATGATTGGTTATCTTTGCAAGTCTCTTTGAATTATCAGTTTGGTTTGGCCTACTAGATTGATCTTTCTTGCAATGGGAGAAGTGCTTAGCTTTGGGTTCAATCTTGCGGTGTCCTTTCTAGGTGTCAGTAAGGGCAGCAAGGAACGTATTGTATTTTTGCCATCGAGGATAACAAGATGGGGTTTTCTTAATATTGCATGAGTCTATCCCTCTACATCATGTCATCTTGCTTAAGGCGTTACTCTATTTTTAACTTAATACTCTAGATGCATGCTGGATAGCGGTCGATGAGTGGAGTAATAGTAGTAGATGCAGGCAGGAGTCGGTCTACTTGTCTCGGACGTGATGCCTATATACATGATCATACCTAGATATTCTCATAACTATGCTCAATTCTGTCAATTGCTCAATAGTAATTTGTTCACCCACCGTAGAATACTTATGCTCTCGAGAAAAGCCACTAGTGAAACCTATGGCCCCCGGGTCTATCTTTATCATATTAATCTCCTACTACTTAGTTATTTCCTTTGCTATTTACTTTGCCTTTATTTTACTTTGCATCTTTATCACAAAAATACCAAAAATATTATCTTTATCATATCTATCAGATCTCACTCTCGTAAGTGGCCCTATAGGGATTGACAACCCCTATTTGCATTGGTTGCGAAGATTTATTTGTTTTGTGCAGGTGCGAGGGACTAGCGCATGGCCTCCTACTGGATTGATACCTTGGTTCTCAAAAACTGTGGGAAATATTTATGCTACTTTGCTGCATCATCCCTTCCTCTTCGGGGAAAACCAACGCAGTGCTCAAGAGGTTGCAGGAGGCAGGAGCACGAGGCACGATCGGCGCTGGTTTGGGCGGCTGGAGCAAGAAGACCAGAGGTTGAAGAAGCACTATGGCCGTTGGATGGACATCGTACGGTCACTGGAGGTAGAATCGTGCATATTGACTAAGTTGACAAAGCCCTCCGTCCCCGTCAACTTAGTAGGCCCACAAGTCAGCCTGCCACTATACTGGGTCCCAGCTAACAGGGGGAGTATTCATTTTTTTTGTGCGTAATAAGGAGGCACTTCCTTGCGTGCGAAGATATAGCTGGTGGGTCCGAGCTGTCAGTGGCGGTAACATTTTTTCGTGAAATACAGAGGCCCTTTCGGTGAGTCCCTGATGTCAGGTGGAGGAATCATTATTTTGCACGTAATAAGGAGGCATTTCCTTGCGTGCGGCCATGGACCCAGCTGTCGGCTTCTCCACGTACAGTCCACTCCTGATGCATGTCGGTCGTTGACCACGTTGACCAGGCTGCGCCGAGAGCACCAGGGCGGTGGACGACGGCGAGGCCTAGGAAGGGATCGACACGGAGGCAGGGAAGGCTTGGTAGTTGTTTCCCACGCGGAGGGGAGTACGACTGTACGATGGTTTACTAGTTTGTCTGCCGTCGCTTGAGAATAACAGCAGGTGTGGGTGATTAGAGGGACGGCTAGGCCAGCGATGGGAGTACGGTGGGGCGGTGAGGCCTGCACGACAGCATAGCCGGCCACGGGGAGGAGGGAGCAGGCAGTCCCGCCGGCGCTTGTTTGAGCGGCTGGAGCAGGAAGAGCAGAGATTGAAGAAGCACGACGGCCGTTCGATGGACATCCAACAGTCACTACTTGTGCGTCAACCTTTTTTTAGGAAGCCTCAAATATGTGGAAAACTGCATACAACCCATCTGCCATTATTTCTAATAATTTACAGCCCATTTGCTAATTCTTAAGGTTTTTTTGGAGCCCATATTCTTTTTGTTAGCATTACAGCCCATATTGTGGCCACGGTTAAAAAATTGTATGAAATTTTGCATATTTCGGTGCAGTCCGAACTGTTTTTAATCCCGAAATTTCGACTCACATTCAAACTAATTTTAAAAATAAATGTATATCAATATAAAATCCAACAAATTCTCCACGCATCAAAATTAATGTAATTTAAAATCTCGAAATGAAAAAAAAGATATTTGAAACTAATTGTCGGTTTGATGTGTTTTAAAAATGTACAACCCATTTCTCATTACTGATAGGCCATTTTCTCGGCGAGCCGAATGAAGCTCTCCTTGTCTTGAAAGATTTGCAGCCCAACAGGGCTGACAAAGCGACTTACTTGGCAAATCACAAAAAAACTGGGCTGTGGCCGTGGACCCAGCTGTCAGCCTCTCCACGTACAGTACTCTTCCGATGGAAGTCGGTCGTTGACCACATTGACCACGCCGCGCCGAGAGCACCAAGGCGGTGGACGACGGCGAGGCCTATGAAGGGGACGACGCGGAGCCGGGGAAGACACGGCAGTGGATGCCCACGCGGAGAGGAGTACGAGGGTTCACTGGTTCGGCTGCGGCGTGAGGCTGCCATCGCCGCAGAATAACAGGGGGTGTGGGTGAGTAGAGGTATACCCTGGGCTAGCGGTGGGAGTAGTAGGGGGCGGTGAGGCCTCCGCGGCATCACAGCCGGCCTCGAGAGGCAGGAGCACGCGGCACGACCGGCGCTGCTTTGGGCGGCTGGAGCAAGAAGACCAGAGGTTGAAGAAGCACTATGGCCGTTGAATGGACATCGTACGGTCGCTGGAGCTAGAATCGTTCATATTGACTAAGTTTACAAAGCCCTCCGTCCTCGTCTACTTAGTAGGCCCACAAGTCAGCCACCCACTATGGTGGGTCCCAGCTAGAACGGGGTATTCATTTTTTGGTGCGTAATAAGGAGGCACTTCCTTGCGTGCGAAGATATAGCTGGTGGGTCCGACCTGTCAGCGTGGGGAGCATTTTTTCGTGAAATACAGAAGCCCTTCCCACGTACAGTGCATGTACAGTGCGTAATAAGGAGGAACTTTCCTTGCGTGCGACCATGGACCTCATGGGTCCCAGCCGCCAGGCTCTCCATGTACAGTCCTCTTCCGATGACTCTCGTATGTTGACCATGCCGCGTCAAGCGCACCGATGCGATGGACGACGGCGAGGCCCCAGACTGGAACGACCCGGAGATGGGGAAGACGCGGCAGTGGAGTCGCAGACGGAGACGAGTGGGAAACTTGACTGGTTTGGGTGCGGGGTGGGCCTACACTCGGCAGAGAATAACAGGAGGTGCGGAGTGGAGGGATGGCCTGGCTGTCAGCGGGGTAGCGTTTCGCTGAGGAGTGCAAAACAATGCCGCTGGATGCCGAAGGCTGGAGCAGGCGGTTCCGGCAGCGCTGGGGGAAGAAGATGAGAGATTGAAGAAGAATGCCGGCCGTTGGATGTAAATCCAACGCCTTCTTAGGCTTCGACCTACTGGCCCACATGTCAGCCAGTCCATTTGTTGTTTTAGTCCATTTGGTGGGCTGGGTGAAACAATGATGTAGCATCTATGCAACCCATTTAAATCCCATTTGCATTTTTCTCGAAATCCATGGACTTGCTGGGCTGGGTGAAAATATCATGTTGGGCTAGACGGAGAAATGTTATAAAAACATAAACACATGATTGCACGTCAGTAAAATCTTTGCAAGCTTATGTACCCAATCACTAGGAGTTAACTTGCCAAGTTATATATAAAAAATTATTATTATTATTTTGTAAGAACTTTCAACTTACGAAATAAAATATCATTTTAATTTGATGAGTTAATAGTACGTGGGGTATTATTATTTTTTAGGCTAGACGTGGGACAGTTGAGTTGGTTCTAGGGGAAAGTACTGGGAGAAAACTCAGTTTACATCGAAAAAGAAAGTGGGAGAAAATTCAGAGACCTGCTGGGTCCACCTGAGGAGGGGAATATGTTGGGAGGAAGGAGATTCAAAGCACGGCAGCCGAGTGAACTATTTTTTTTACGGACAAGTGAACTAGTTTACATACATAAGCAAATAGCCACTAAAAAAGCAATCGGGTTAATGGGTTCTTAAAAGAAATATTTCAGACAAAACAGATAATTACGACACATAGGCTAATGCATAAAACACTCAATTGATAAAGGTGCTTATAAACAGATAAAGTACAACATCTAGACCTTCCTGGCACGCTTGATCATGATGCTGCGGCTCCCCGTGTACTCGTCGGTTACGGAAGCAGACACGCCCTCATGTCCAAGATCTGCCTATACATGTCGTAGCATGTGTATGCGTCCTTGGCCGCGTAGGTTATGTAGGCTAGATTCAGAGGTACCTCCCACGTGTTCAGGTCGTCTTCTTTCATGTTGGCGTATCAGGGGTCGATGATGGTCTCAGCGAGGTCAACCACGTAGTGCTTCTCCTGCCCGTTCCTGATGATCTTGAATTGCTTCTAGATGTCGACAAGCTTGTTGCACCAGATGGCCGAATCATCGCGTTCTTCCTTATCTCCACCGTAGCGAAGGTGCAATCGGCGCTGCCGATGAAACATGCGAATGCTCCAGAACCTGGTGCAGCCATAGGACTGAGGCGAGGTAGAGCTTCACCAAGTCCGTATCGTTGGTGTACATCACATTCAACTTGGTGCAGCCATAGGACTGAATGGCGAACTCAAAGGGGAACTCCTTGCTGAAGTCCATATCCAGTAGGCTCACCCCTCGGATCGCCATTGGAGTCTCTTCGAGTGAACGAGTGTGTAGGCGGCGGCAGCAGTTCGTTTTTCAGCTCTTGGGGAACTGGATTCAACAGTAAGCTGAGTGTGTATAGGTGACAACAGTTACTGCCCCTCCCTCGTCCGCTGCACGCCCGGCAGAAGATGCACCCTCGGCCACACGTCGGTTCACGAGCGGGTCTGTATTGGTACTATAATAACAGGAGTTAGTGGTCACTTTAGTTAAATTTAATTAGCTTTAATAGAAATTTATACTTAAAACAAGCAATGCATTCGCTCGTTCTATCAGTGCCACAGGATCAACATGCACAACAATTAGAATTATTATTCTTAGGACGCACACGATCATCACATTTGTCACACTTTCACAAAGATAATACTACCAAGTTTAAACTGTTTGTTATGGTTGTTCTCCTCTGCATCATCATGTTGTGTTTCCCAGCTTGCAAGATTCAGAACCAACAAATAAGATCCAAATAATAAGTATAACAAAGATGCCTACACATCTCATTGATTCCCAGCTTGCAAGATTCAGAACCAACAAATAAGATCCAAATAATAAGTACAACAAAGATGCCTACACATCTCATTGATTCCCAGCTTGCAAGATTCAGAACCAACAAATAAGATTCAAATAATAAGTACAACAAAGATGCCTACACATCTCACTGATTCCCAGCTTGCATGATTCAGAACCAACCCATTAGAGCCTTTTGATAAAGTGAATATCGGGATTAAATCCATCTTGGCTAGCCATGTCATACAATCAAAGAACTTGGCGAATGCTCTTGACCGTCAAAACATCCGTAGTTGAGTATTCCTGTTTGCACAGCATGTTTGCACAACACAAACAAGGAGACATGAGAGCATGATTTCCCTTTAATAGCGGCCTCCTTGAAATCAACCTCCAGCTCTACTTGGATGAGGTCTGCCTAGAGTTCCATGATTCAATTCATGCGCCTTTTTCTGCAGTTCACCTGAAATGAAGCAAAGATTGCATCATTCAGCTAGCAAGAAGTACTTGCTCTTGTGAGCTGGCAGGTTCTTCTTTAGTAGTTGCACTAAAATTGAGGAACATTAAGGTTGGCTGTCCGGCTCATGTAAGGTGGAACCATAATTTTCTTATCCTTTTGTGCAGTTCCACTAAAATAAAGTGCCATTGTGGTGACAGTGACGGCTCCATCTTGCAAAGGCTAATAAAATGTTGCACGAGATTACCAGCAGAACTTGACGGAGATTTTGGAAACTCCAATCACCATTTTGTGCAGTTCCACCAAAATTGAGAGATGTTCCCCACGTGACATTTTAGTTGAACTGCACAAGTCACTCATTCCAAAAAAGTGTTTTGTGCAGTTCACCAAAAGGTCACAATACCAACAAGGTGAAATGGATATCCCTATCTGCACAAAAAGATAGAAAGTAAACAGTTGCTGGTCAATAAGAATATACGAAACATATACAAAATGAAAAGAAGCATCTTAATTATGTTCATGGCAATCACGCAAGGACAGTAGAAATTTTAAAACGTCAGCAATGCTTCATGTTACCAGAAGCATTACGATCAACAATGAGATTCCTCAAATATGGGATTACTTTAATGGTGGCATTGCTTGTTTACTAGACACAGTAAATCAACAACAGCTAAAGAGTTGGTTTAAGGGCATGGGACCGTGGGGACACCAGGACACTTAGCAGCGTAAAGGAGCAACTTACTTATCATACTGGGGAAAACAACAGGAGTGCCATTTGTAACATAGTTTAGTTGCATCTTATCACTGGAGGCATTAGATTAACAATAACACTGGTTAGACATGTCCCTAAGGTAACAGTGTGATCGCTTCATTTTACATGTGCCCTTACATTAACAACAGCAAAAGGTTGGTATAAGGACATGCGACAGTGGACGCATCAGCACAATGTACCTACAAGGAGGCATAAAGTGGTGATGCCGAGTTTGTTCATGCTATGTGAGGGCAGCAAACCTAATCCTGGAGACCTTGTACTATGTGAGGGCAGCAAATCTAATCCTGGAGACCTTTTACTATGTGAGGGCAGCAAATCTAACCCTGGAGACCTTTTACTATGTGAGGGCAGCAAATCTAATCCTGGAGACCTTTTACTATGTGAGGGCAGCAAATCTAATCCTGAGACCTTTTACTATGTGAGGGCAGCAAATCTAATCCTGAGACCTTTTACTATGTGAGGGCAGCAAATCTAATCCTGGAGACCTTTTACTATGTGATGGCAGAAAATCTAATCCTGGACATACTCTATTTACTTGTCCACCAGCCGCCACTTTCTATCCTTTTTTCAACCAATAATAGATCTGTTCCTTATCCAGTTTGTACTGCGTTTTCCCATTATTTCCCTTTTCAACCAATTGTGTTAGGCTGGAGTTGTACTGAACTTCTTGTGAATTGTGGTGGTTTTCAATGATGAAAATCGCAAGGGGCAAGCCCTTCTTTGATAAAAAATCATCCTTATATATTCATCAGTCTTGCTATAAGTCGCAGTAGATGCTATATAGGTCCGTCGGATCTTACATCAAGATCCGTGCTTTCAGATTTTCTTTTTTCTCTCTTAAATCTCAGTCGAGTGAGACATAGCCAAGCCATTAAACAGAGGCTCAGGCGCCATTAATGGAGACCATGGGAGAGAGGTGGACGGCAGATGGAGGTCAAAGGGCTCTCCTCCCGATAAGCACGCGCAGGGGTCTGATCGCACGCCTCTCATACTCAAATAGCTACCCTGGACGGCGCCTCCTAGCTAATAAAAATGGGGACGCGTGGCGGCACATAAATGGAACTAGTAAGTAGAACGCCCATGGTTTCAATAATACTTGTGTTTCCGATTGTAACGTGACATCACTTGTTCCAAAATGACTTTGTTGATTGTTAATGCGTGCGCCTTCGCAAATCAGACTGCAAATTTACCACAGGATGTTGGTGCCATGTCATGGCACCAAGCCAAGTTTCATTATTTTCATGCATGTTTTGGATTTACAGGAATTAAAAAACTAAGTTTCTCAATGTTTCCAACCCAGCCACGACGCCCAGAATTTTGAATTTCATTCCCATTTCTTGCATGAAACCTAGAAATTTACCCGAGGACACACATGTGATTTTTCAACCAACTTTGGTGCACTGGAACATGTGCTTGTATTTCAAATTTGAATTATGCACACAAAGGTGACACGTTCCCTCCCAGAACCACGAGCCTTCTTGAGAGAAGCTCCGATTTGCAAGAAGCTTATACCAAAATTTGTTCCTATTCGGCCAATTTTTTTTACCACGGCATGGTACTACCATGACATGACACCATGCTAGGTTTCATGATTTTAAAACCAAGTTTCTCAATGTTCTCGACCGAGCCACGATGCCCAGATGTTTGAATTTTATTCTCATTTTTTGCATGGGACCTACTCCCTCCTTCCATAGGGCCTAATGTGTTTTTCAAGACAGCCTTTGACTGTTGACAAGATTAATAGCACATGAGATGTGTACTATGAAAATTATATTATTGGAAGCTCCTTTGACATACAAATTTGAAGGTATGCTTTGTGTAAGTTGCATGTCATATATTATTGCTCTAACGTTTGGTCAAAGTTAGCCTCAAAAAATGCATTAGGACCTATATAGATGGAAGGAGGGAGTAGAAATTCACCCGAGGACACAAATGTGATTTTTCAACCAACTTTGGTGCACGGGAGCATGTACTTGTAGTTCAAATTTGAATTATGCACATTAAATGACCAAAAACTCAATTAATGTGTAAATAAGGCCAAACGAAGCCAGAATAATTCCAAAATTTAACAGGGCACTCATGTAGTTCTATGTTGCCTTTGTAAATAAACTCAAGGGGGACAACGTATATCGTTTCGCACTCAAAGGTGGCACGTTCCCTCTCAGAACCACGAGCTTCCAAATTGGCCCAATTTTTTTACCACAACATGTTGGTGCCATGACATGACACCATGCCAAGTTTCATGATTTCCAGGCGAGTTTTGGATTTACATGAATTTAAAATCAATGTTTCTCGATGTTCTCGGCCGAGTCATGACGCCCAGATGTTTGAATTTCATTCTCATTTCTTCCATGGGACCTAGAAATTCAACCAAGGACACACATGTGATTTTTCAACCCACTTTGGTGCACCAGAGCATGTGCATGCAATTCATATTTAGATTATGCACATTAAAAGTCCAGAAACTCAATTAATGTATAAAAAGGCCAAATGAACCCAAAATAAATCCAAAATTTAATAGGGCACTCATATAGTTCTATGTTCCCTCTGTAAATAAAATCAGGGGGAGGCAGCGTATATCGTTTCGCACACAAAGGTGACACGTTCCCTCTCGGAACCATGAGGCTTGTTGAGAGAATCTCCGGTTTTGCAAGAGGCTTATACCAAAACCTGTCCCAATTCAGCCAAAAATTATACGTAGGAAAACAGGGTTTAGATTATCCCAAACATCTCGCTACCTAGACCAATAATGTACTATGATTTGAATTCAACATAAAATGGATACAAATATTTGAATTGGAGAGCGTATGGTACATGTAGTTCATAGTGAAATATGATTACTGCTATATGTATGTTTTTTGTTATCAAGATAATATTTAAATTATTGTATAACTTGACAACAATCGTATTCAAATAAGGAAAATTGATTCAAATTTAGTCCATATGGTAGACGACAATATATATGTTCACATGGTGGAGTAAAATGTTCATATATGATGGAAGATCAAAATATACGACTACATCAATTATAAACCGCAAGGTCACCTAACGATATATTCGAATTCAACATAACGTGGATTCAAAAATTGAAATTCAAGATCATTGCATCTGTAATCATATAAAAAGGGACATTACTCTTTCTTTGGTGGGAATTGATTTGTTTTTTGTTGTTGTTGAGGGAAGTGCGAATCGATTTGGTACCGTGCAGGGTAATCTTGTTCTCCTGATTTTTTCTACATTTTTCTTGTAGTTTTTTCAATGGCATCTATAGAAATATAGTAAAAGGGGACATGACTCTCTTGTCTCTTGTATGAATTGTTTTTTTACACGTTAAGTTTGTTCTGCCGAACAAGGAATCCGCACCTTGTTATCCCGAAATTTTCAAGATTGATTATCTTTTGTCTCACCTGCTTCGAAACTCCCGCTTCAACCCGCACCGCCCCTTGTTATCCCGAAATTTGGACGCGCGCGAGAACTCCCTCCTCATCTGAAATCGCTCCCGCAGCCCAGACATGCGAAATCCCCCTTCTACCCTCAGCCAGAAATGAAGCTCCACGTCGCGGTGTCAAAACCGGTGGGGGTACGCTGGTAACTTACCCTACATTTCGGACAAGCGCGTCCCTAAGCTTGGATCCCCCTCCCCCTTCGCCCCCCATTCGTACACCGAGGCTGCCAAAACCCGCGAAACCCCACGCTCCTCCGTCGGCCTCCCGACCGCCGCCCAGCCGGAGACTCTTCCCCGACTACGTCGTCCACCGCAACAGCTCGTCGTCCCTCATCCACCGCACCGGATGAGGATCCGTTGTCGATCTCGTCGTCCCGCCAGATCAACCGCCCCGTCCTCCACCTCCAAGGAGCTGCCCCGACGTTCGCCTCGTCTATCGCGCCACCTCAATCCCCACAGCGCCGTCTTGACCTGCCCCACCGGAACCACAGCACCTTCACCAATTCCTCCGATGAAGTCGAGGCCAACTCGGCGCCACCAAGGAGGTTCTGCACTCACCGCTGCATTTTATCTTTTATTTGATCTCATGGGGCTGCCGGTGCTCGATACCAGGCAGACATGGTGTGTCTCCATCGACGGCGCTGTCGTCGGCCACATCATCAATGTCGTCTCTCCCCCATGTCGTTGATTCCTCGGCGGCGACTTCCACAACGGCACTAGCTGCAGCTGCTCCGGCTCTCGCTCGCGTTGCGGCTCTATTCTTGCTGTTGGTCGCGCTGCTGCACTGCTCTTGCTCTCGCTTGCGCTGCTGCTGCTGATGCACGACCTCCGGCAGCTACAGGAGTTGCTGCTTTAGCACTCGCTCGCGGTGCTACTGCACGACTTGCTCTCTGCTAGTGCGTTACCTGCTCGAGCGTCTGCTGATTTAGATCACTGCTTCTCTGCTACTAGTGCTCGAACGCCCTAAACATCTATTGCAATGCTCTGTTACTTGTTCAATCAGTTTCGACAGTAAAATTCAGTTTTGACTGTGAAGTTCATTTTCTTCAGTTAAGTTCAGAGTGAACAGTACTTACAGCATCTGTCAGAGCGGTCGTGGCGCGGCTGATGCGTTTTACATCTAGCACTTTTTGGTGATGTATTTTACATCATCTACTGCAGATGATATTAGGGTCCCACTTCAGATTAACGTTGTCTATCTTGTCATGCTTCAGCCTCGTCGCCGTACACCTTAGCGGAGCTGCTCCAACGACGGAACCATCCATCATAGCGGAGCATTACCCTCGGCGCCGTTTCCAGAGGCCTCGGATCTTCTTCCCCGCCTCCGATAGTCACACCAGCATCATCACCATCCTCCACGTCCAACCCAATGATACTGAGGTCCACAAGGCTATGCCAAATAGGTTGTACACTCGTCGCATCACTTTGTTTCTCCATTCCTATGTTCTTCCAATTCATGTGAGCCAAACACCCAGGTTGACTGAAATCTTATGTTTCCAAATGCTCTGTTTTGCACGTGCATTCCTATCCTATTCCTGTGTTTTTATTGTCCCTGAGTTTATAGAATCCTACAATTCTAAGGAGCCCTTACAGATTTACTTCACTTTCAGATAGGCTTCAAAGAAAACTCTGTGTGTTAGGTCCTGCTCCTGCCGTGCCGTCATCCACCCAACCTGAGGTGCACCATCGACAGAAGCGTTCACTGCAGCAGATATCCCCCTGCAGACTTCCTTTCACCGCCTCAGATCATCTTCCCCGTTGCCGGCAGCCACGCCAACTGCATTACCATCATCAATTGAGCAGATGAACCTGAGGACTACACAGTTCCGAAAGAGAGGTTGCAGTCTTTCGTGTTTGCTTACGTTATACATCGGTTATTATTACCTGCTACTTTATCGTTCAATCTTGAGTTTTGAATTGCCCATGGGTCTCACATCGAGCCAACAACGAATAGTATCTGTCTACTATCTGGAGTCTTCTATGTGGTTCATGTTGGGTGGGCAACAAACAATAGATGATCCATTGTCTATCTTTTTAAACTGGAGCTATAATCTACCTGCTATCATTAGTTTTGGATCCATCCACTCGTTTGCTACCATCAGTCTGGATTTTTGCATGCACCCCTTAGGCCTTACAAAATCTAACTATTTTTTTTATTATGCATGTCAGATATTGTACACAATCGTACTGAACATGTAGAGAAAAAGAGAAGACCGTTGCGTGCGAATATAATGTCATGCAGACGCTGCTCCATGGTGGGTGAAGTGGCCCCCCTCCTGCATTTCCAGATTGTATTCTAGAGGAAGATAACTGTTCAGATGGAGATTCAAAAGGAGCCGACCACGCCTGTTTACCACCTGAGGTGTTTGCTCTAACCTGGCATGCTGATGTTGGTCATATCATGCATATGGCGCCTTGCATTGCTTACATTATACATCTTATATGTCATCAACTTGGTTTAGATTTGCTTTGTGTGAATGCCACCTGCTTGGTTTCTATATCATACTCCCACCATTCCTAAATATTTGTCTTTTTAGAGATTTCAACAAGTGACTACATACGGAACAAAATGAGTGAATCTACACTCTAAAATATGTCTATATACATCCGTATGTGGTAGTCCATTTGAAATCTCTAAAAGGACAAATATTTAGGAATGGAGGGAGTATATGGGAATTATGCAATGCCATCTTCTTTAGCCAGGAATCATATACGTGAATCATGCAATGCCATCCTGTTTAGCCAGTCATCGTATATATGAATTGTATTGTGCCATATTTTTTCCATAATGTATTCCATTTGTCAACAATGTTTATACATTCATCTACTCTTCCTATGCATCAGCCATTTGAGTCGGTCATGGGAAAATATGGAGTGAAAACAAGGTCTTCTGAGCAGTCAGTGCTACCTGTCGATGCAGATTTCTTGCTGGTTATAGATAGCTCCTCAGAGGAGGATTCAGAGAGAGATGACTAGTCGTATCCCCCCCCCCCCGAGGTGCATGCTCTAACTTGGCTGGGTTATATTGCTCATATCATGCATATGGTGTCTTGCATTGCCACGCCATCTTCTTAGATTAGACATGCTTTGTGTGAATGCCTCCTGTTTGCTTTCTATATCATATATGTGAATTATGCAATGCCATGTTTTTCAGCCAGTTATCATATATGTGAATTATGCACCGCCATGGAGCCAGGCATCATATATGTGAATTATCTCATGCCATCTTTTTTTCATTACGTATTCCATTTGTCGACAATCTGTGTATATTGAACTACTCTTCATGTGTATCAGCCATTTGAGCCGGTTATGAAAAAATCTGGAGTGAAAACAAGGTCTTCAGAGCAGGCAATGGTACCTTTTGAAGCATATATGTTGATGGTTACAAGGAGCTCCTCAGAGGAGGATTCAGAGACAGATGACCAGTCCTATATCCCACCTGAGGTGTATGCTCTAAGTTGCAATGTTTATATTTCTCATATGATGCATATGGTGTCTTGCATTGCTTAGTTTAGACATCATATGCACAATATTGAATTCTATCTTCTTAGTTTAGAGATCATACATGCGAGTGCCAGCTGCTTAGTATATGAATCAATTATGTCAATTTTATCATGCCATCCTGTATACTTAGACAACATGTATGTGAATTATTTCATCCCAACCTATTTTAGAAAGACATCATATAGTTTTGTCATGTCATCCTGTTTAGGTACTCATCATATGTTGAATTATGCCATTATATCCTATTAAGTTATCCATCATATATCTGAAACTGTGTCATGATATCCTGTTTAGTTAGGCATCATATATGTGAAATTGTGTCATGTTGTCCTGTTTTGTTAGACAACATATATGTGAATTACCACATCTGTCTATCATACAATGTCTGTACATTCAATTTCTTTTCTTGTTTATCAGCCATTTGAATTGGAGGGGGTGATGGCAGTATCTAAGGGAGCAAAAACCCGTTCTTCACAAAAGACAGTGCTACCCGTCGATGCAGATAGAACCATGGTTGTACTGGCCCACAAACTAGCCCCACCACAGATAATCGAGACTCTTCCAGATTGCACACTTACACCGTTGGGCAGAGAACCAGCTACAACCCATCTAACCACAACCCCAGCGGATAGTAACCCACTTATAGTTGACAAAGCACCATGTCCACCACAGAGAACCCCCACATGAGCAGTTTGTAAAGCTACTGCAGTTCCCAAAGCACGAAGACCACCACAGCTAACCCAAACTCCACGTTTAAAGCAGAAGAGCAACTCTTCTCAGGTTAGATTCCGTATCTATGGTCCATACTCCTTTGCTGTTGCATCACTGTATTTACTCATACCAACTACTTTCGAATTTGAAGGATCCAATTGAAACTCCAATGGCGCAACAGGTATGTTTTAAACCTATTTCTTTAACTGGATTGTTGTTCTAACTTCTTGCTCTATGTTGATTTCAGTTTAAGTTGTATAAACAGTTATGTTCTCATGTGATGCACATTACAAGTGCTGCCAATGTTGTGTAGTTTCTCACACTTATATTTTGTCTATGCCGCCGTGTCTTACAAATATATGAGTTGAACTGTGTCTCTATCTTGATTAGGGAACATAAACTAGAATGATATGGAAAATACAGTGACCATAGTACATA